>NC_135814.1:0-110000 GCF_964213995.1 Mustelus asterias
CACCCCCATCCCTCCACCCCCATCCCTCCACCCCTCCACCCCCATCCCTCCACCCCTCCACCCCCATCCCTCCACCCCTCCACCCCCACCCCTCCACCCCTCCACCCCCACCCCTCCACCCCTCCACCCCCACCCCTCCACCCCTCCACCCCCACCCCTCCACCCCTCCACCCCCACCCCTCCACCCCTCCACCCCTCCACCCCTCCACCCCTCCACCCCCACCCCTCCACCCCTCCACCCCCACCCCTCCACCCCTCCACCCCCATCCCTCCACACCCACCCCCATCCCTCCACCGGTCGGGTTCAATCACCATGGTTCTAGGTGACCGATCCACTACACTGGGAGGCTGGAGGCTGCGCAAATCCTGCGGTAACAGGCCTGAGGCCCGGACGCTCCTTTACCAACATGGCCACTGCCCAGCTTCCGGCCATGTGCCGGGTATCCAGGAAGTGGCGTTAGCGGATGCAGGCTTCTGGAAAATGGCGCCAGCGAGCAAGGTAAATTTAAACCTGGAGAAACATCCGCTTCACTGATACCAACTCCAACCTTCACCACCCCAATCCCCATCGCACCGCTTCACTCACACCAACTCCAACCCGATCCACATCGCCCCGCTTCACTCACACCAACCCTCACCACCCTGATCCCTATCGCATTGCTTCACTCACCAACTCCAACCCTCACCACCCCCAACTCCACCCTGATCCCTATCGCACCGCTTCACTGACACCAACCCTCACCACCCTGATCCCCAGTGCACCACTTCACTCACTAACTCCAACCCTCGCCACCCCCAACCCTCACCACCCCCAGCTCCACCCTGATCCCTATCGCACCGCTTCACTCACACCAACCCTCACCACCCTGATCCCCATCGCCCCGCTTCATTCACACCAACTCCAACCCTCACCACCCCCAACTCCACCCTGATCCCTATCGCACCGCTTCACTCACACCAACTCCAACCCTCACCACCCCCAACACCACCCTGATCCCTATCGCACCGCTTCACTCACACCAACTCCAACCCTCACCACCCCCAACACCACCCTGATCCCTATCGCACCGCTTCACTCACACCAACTCCAACCCTCACCACCCCCAACACCACCCTGATCCCTATCGCACCGCTTCACTCACACCAACTCCAACCCTCACCACCCCCAACACCACCCTGATCCCTATCGCACCGCTTCACTCACACCAACTCCAACCCTCACCACCCCCAACACCACCCTGATCTCTGTCCCCTCGCCTCACTGGCACGAAGCAAAATAAAACCAGGAGAAACACCGGCTTCACTCACGTCCCATCCGCAATCCCTGATCCCCATTGTCCCACATCCCAAAAGAGAAAACGCTGGAAAACCTCAGCAGGTCTGGTAGCATCAGGAAGGAGAGAAAAGAGCTGACGTTTCAAGTCCAGATGATCCTTTGTCAAAGCTGGGCTACTGCCTCTGCGTTGTTCCAGACACTCACCACCCTGTGTGTAAAAAAAAAATTGCTCCTCTGGACACTTTTGTATCTCTCCTCTCTCACCTTAAACCTATGCCCTCTAGTTTTAGACTCTCCTACCTTTGGGAAAAGATATTGACTATTTAGCTGGTCTATGCCCCTCATTATTTTATAGACCTCTGTAAGGTGGCACAGTGGCAGGCACTGCTGCCTCACAGCACCAGGGGACCTGGGTTCAATTCCCAGCTTGGATTGCTGTCTGTGCAGAGTTTGCACGTTCTCCCCGTGTCTGCGTGGGTTTCCTCTGGGTGCTCCTGTTTCTTCCCACGGTTTGAAAGATGTGCTGGTTAGGTGCATTGACCTGAACAGACGCCGGAGTGTGGCGATTAGGGGAATCTCATAATAACTTCAACTCAGTGTTAATGTAGGCCTCACTTGTGACTAATAAATAAACTTTAACTTAAAGATCACCCTGATCTCCGCCCCAGAGAAAAAAGTCCCAATCTATCCAGCCTCTCCTTATAGCTCAAACCATCAAGTCCCGGTAGCACCCAGTAAATATTTTCTGCACTCTATCTAGTTTAATAATATCCTTTCTCTCATAGGGTGACCAGAACTGTACACAATATTGCAAGTGTGGCCGTACCAATGTCTTGTACAACTTCAACAAGATGTCCTAACTCCTATATTCAATGTTCTGACCAATGAAACCAAGCATGCCAAATGCCTTCTTCACCACCCTGTTCACCTGTGATTCCACTTTCAAGGAGCTATGAACCTGTACCCCTAGATCTCCTTGTTCGAGAACTCTCCCCAACGCTTACCTTTAACTGGGTAAGTCATGCCCTGGTCCGATCTACCAAAATGCATCACTTCGCATTTATCTAAATTAAACTCCATCTGCCATTCATCAGCCCACTGGCCCAATTGATCAAGATCTGTTGCAATCCTAGATAACCTTCTTCACTGTCCACTATGCCACCAATCTTGGTGTCATCTGCAAACCTACTAATGATGCCTCTTAAATTCTTATCCAAATCATTACTATAAATCGTATCACGAGGGCTGTAGATAGGGCTTTAAACTAATTTATGGGGGGGGAGGGTGCAGAGGTAAGAGGAATTACGAAATCAATGGTAGAGGAGGGGGAGCGAGTGCAAGTGAATGAGGGCATTCGAGTAGTTAAAGGAGTAGAGGGCGAGGGAGAGGTTGATAGCGTTTCATCAAATCGGGTCCAGATAAAAGCTGGAATAAAGACACTTTGCCTGAATGCAAGAAGCATTCAGAACAAAGTTAATAGTTGATGGTGCAAATCAGCACTAATGGGTATGATCTAGTGGCCATTACAGAAACGTGGCTGCAGGGAGACCAGGACTGGGAGATGAAGATCCAGGGGTATCAGGCATTTAGGAAGAATAGACAGGAAGGAAAAGGTGGTGGGGTAGCTCTGTTAATAAAAGATAATATCAGGGTAGTAGTGAGGGATGACATAGGCTCTAAGGAACAAAACATGGAATCGTTATGGGTAGAGATAAGGAATAGTAGGGGGAGAAAGACACGAGTAGGCGTGGTCTATAGGCCCCCAAATAATAATGTTGAGGTGGGGAGGGTTATAAACAAGCAAATAATGGATGCGTGCACAAACGGAATGGCAATAATCATTGGGGACTTCAACCTGCATATTGTTTGGCTGACTCAAGTTGGAAGGGGTGGGATGGAGGAAGAGTTCTTAGAATGCTGTCGGGATAGTTACCTTGAACAGTATGTTACAGAACCGACGAGGGAACGAGTTATCTTAGATCTGGTAATGTGTAACGAGGTAGGTAGAATTAAGGGTGTTCTTGTGAAGGACCCTCTTGGGTCAAGTGATCACAATATGGTCGAATTTCTGATACAAATGGAAGAGGAGAAAGTAGGGTCCCATACCACTGTCCTCTGTTTGAACAGAGGGAAGTACGATAGGATGAGGGCTAAGTTGGCTCAGGTGGACTGGGAGAGCAGACTGGTAGGTAGGACAGCTGAGGAACAGTGGAGGATTTTTAAGGCGATCCTTTTCAGTACTCAGCCACAATATATTCCGGTGATAAAGAAGGGTTGTAAGAAAAGGGATAACCAGCCGTGGATAACGAAGGAAATTAAGGAGAGTATTAAATTAAAGACTGATGCGTACAGAGTGGCCAAAAATAGTGGAGAATCGGAAGATTGGGAAAACTTTAAGGAACAACAAAGAACGACTAAGAAAGCGATAAAGAAAGGAAAGATACGTTATGAAGCTCGGCTAGCCCTAAATATAAAAAATGATAGTAAAAGTTTTTACAAATATATAAAAAGGAATAGAGTGGCAAGAGTGAATATTGGACCCTTGGAGGACGAGAGGGGGGATTTAATAGTGGGAAATGAGGAAATGGCTGAAACTTTAAATAAGTTTTTTGTGTCGGTCTTCACAGTGGAAGACACAAATAGTTTACCGAATATTAACGATAGAGGGTTGGTAGGAGGAGAGGTACTCAATACAATTAATGTTACCAGGGAGGCAGTGCTTGGTAGACTAATGGGACTGAAGGTGGACAAGTCCCCGGGCCCGGATGGAATGCATCCCAGGGTACTGAAAGAAATGTCAGAGGTAATAGCGGATGCGTTAGTGATTATTTATCAAAATTCGTTGGATTCTGGGGTAGTGCCGGCGGATTGGAAAACGGCTAATGTTACGCCGCTGTTTAAAAAAGGAAATAGACAAAAGGCGGGTAACTACAGGCCGGTTAGCTTAACGTCTGTAGTTGGGAAAATGCTGGAATCCATCATTAAAGAAGAAATAGCAGGCCATCTGGATAAGAATGGTTCGATTAAGCAGACACAGCATGGATCCATGAGGGGAAAGTCGTGGTTGACGAACTTGTTGGATTTTGGGCGGCACGGTAGCACAGTGGTTAGCACTGCTGCTTCACAGCTCCAGGGACCTGGGTTCGATTCCCGGCTTGGGTCACTGTCTGTGTGGAGTTTGCACATTCTCCTCGTGTCTGCGTGGGTTTCCTCCGGGTGCTCCGGTTTCCTCCCACAGTCCAAAGATGTGCGGGTTAGGTTGATTGGTCTTGTTAAAAATTGCCCCTTAGTGTCCTGAGATGTGTAGGTTTGAGGGATTAGTGGGTAAATATGTAGGGATATGGGGGTAGGGTCTGGGTGGGATTGTGGTCGGTGCAGACTCAATGGGCCGAATGGCCTCCTTCTGCAATGTAGGGCTTCTATGATTCTTCTATGATGTGACTAGTGCGGTTGACGGAGGGGAACCGGTGGATGCGGTGTTTTTGGATTTCCAAAAGGCGTTTGATAAGGTGCCTCACAAAAGGTTGCTGAAGAAGATTGGGTCACACGGAGTTGGGGGTAGGGTGTTAGCGTGGATTGGGGATTGGCTATCCGACAGGAAGCAGAGAGTCGGAATAAATGGGTGCTTTTCTGGTTGGCGGATGGTAACTAGTGTGCCACAGGGATCAGTACTGGGGCCACAACTATTTACTATTTATATAGACGATCTGGAGGAGGGGACTGAGTGTAGGGTAACAAAGTTTGCAGATAACACAAAGATAAGTGGAAAAGTGAATCGTGTGGAGGGCGTAGAAGGTCTGCAGAGAGATTTGGACAGGCTGAGTGAGTGGGCGAGGATCTGGCAGATGGAGTATAACGTGAACAAATGCGAGGTTATTCACTTTGGAAGAAATAATAGCAAATTGGATTATTATCTAAATGGAAAGAAATTACAACATGCTGCTGTGCAGAGGGACCTGGGGGTCCTTGTGCATGAGACCCAGTCTGCAGGTGCAACAGGTGATCAAGAAGGCAAATGGGATGTTGGCCTATATCGCAAGGGGGATAGAATATAAAAGCAGAGATGTCTTGCTGCATCTGTACAGGGCATTGGTGAGGCCGCAGCTAGAATACTGTGTGCAGTATTGGTCCCCTTATTTGCGGAAGGATATATTGGCCTTGGAGGGAGTGCAGAGAAGGTTCACCAGGTTGATACCAGAGATGAGGGGTGTTGATTATGAGGAGAGACTGAGCAAATTGGGTTTGTACTTGTTGGAATTTAGAAGGCTGAGGGGGGATCTTATAGAGACCTATAAGATAATGAAGGAGCTGGATAGGGTAGAGGTGGAGAGATTCTTTCCACTTAGAAAGGAAACTAGAACTAGAGGGCACAGCCTCAAAACAAAGGGAGGTCAGTTTAGGACAGAGTTGAGGAGGAACTTCTTCTCTCAGAGGGTGGTGAATCTCTGGAATCCTCTGCCCACTGAAGTGGTGGAGGCTACCTCGTTGAATATGTTTAAATCACGGATAGATGGATTCCTGATCGGTAAGGGAATTAGGGGTTATAGGGATCAGGCGGGTAAGTGGAACTGATCCACTTCAGATCAGCCATGATCTTATTGAATGGCAGGGCAGGCTCGAGGGACTAGATGGCCTACTCCTGCTCCTATTTCTTATGTTCTTATATAAATGACAAATAACAGTGGACCCAGCACCGATCCCCAAGGCAGATTATTGGTCACAGGCCTCCAGTTTGAAAAACAACCCTCTACAACCACCCTGTCTTTAAGTTTTAAGTTTATTTATTAGTGTCACATGTAGGCTTACATTAACACTGCAATGAAGTTACTGTGAAAATCCCTCTGCCTCTTCGATTACACTGATGGAGAAATAAGCACAGCCAATGCACATAACCAATATGTCTTTCAGACTGGGACAAAACCAGAGCACCCAGAGGAAACCCGCGCAGACAAGGGGAGAACATGCAAACTCCACACAGACAGTGACCCAAGCAGGGGATTGAACCCGGGTCCCTGGAGCTGTGAGGCAGCAGTTCTAACCACTGTGCCATCATGCCATCCTGTCATCAAGCCAATTTTGTATCCAATTGGCTACCTCACCCTGGATCCCATGATATTTTATTGATACCAACACCGATCTAGAACCCTCCACCTCCTCCCTCGGATCACATTCTTCCTAACCCCAGCCCTCGCCCTTTATTCACCATACCTTCTGACATGGTTTTGTGAAGGGGAGGTCGTGTCTCACAAACTTAATTGAGTTCTTTGAGGAAGTGACAAGAACAATTGACCAGGGCAGGGCAATGAATGTTGTATGCATGGACTTTAGTAAAGCCTTTGATAAGGTTCCTCATGGCAGCCTGAACTCTTCTTCGCCGCCTTCATCTCCGTGCTCACCTATTTGGGCAGGGGTCCTCCCCCATTCAGCAGATCCTATCACCCACCTTCAGCGTCCCCCCTCCACCTGGACCCTTCCCTCAGGTCTCGTACCTGCTCTTGATCAACCCAACCACCGAGCATCAAACCACTGTTTCCAGGACTGTCTCTGGAGATCATCGCCTCTGGAGATCTTCCCTTCACAGCCTCCAACCTTATAGTCTCCCAACCCCAGCCAGCCCGCTTCTACCTCCTTCCAAAATCCACAAACAGGACTGGCCCATTAGGCCCATCATGTCAGCCTGTTCCTGCCCCACTCAACACATTTCCTCCTATCTTGACTCCACTCTCTTGTCCAGACCCTTCCCACCTACATCTGCAATTTCTTTGATGCCCGCTCTGACGAAGGGTCATTTAGACTCGAAATATTGGCTCTATTCTCTCTCCACAGATGCTGTCAGACCTGATAGATTTCCCAGCATTTTCTGTTTTGTTTCAGAGTCCAGCATTTGCAGTATTTTGCTTTTACCAAAACTCTCATCCCCAGTTTTATAGTCCATTCCCTTTGAAATAAGGGCCAACATTCCATTTGCCAATTTACAGTTCAACTTGCCTGCTAGTTTTTTGTGATTTATGCACAAGGACCCCTAAATCCCTCTGTGCTTCAGTTTTCTGAAGTCTCTTTGCATTTAAATAATATTCAGCTCCTTTATTCTTCCTTGTGAGATGTGGGAGATCCGTGACGCTTCCAACGTCTCGGACGACTATGTCTGCAGGAAGTGCACCCAATTGCAGCTCCTTACAGATCGCATGGATAGGTTGGAGCAGCAGTTGGATGCACTTAGGAGCATGAAGGAGGCGGAAAGTGTCATAGATAGGAGCTTTAGAGATGTGGTCACACCGAAGGTGCAGGCAGATAGATGGGTGACCGCCAGAAGGGGCAGGCAGTCAGTGCAGGAATTCCCTGTGGTGATCCCTCTCTCTAACAAGTATACCATTTTGGATACTGTTGGGGGATGGGCTATCAGGGGATATCAGCAGCAGCACCCAAAGCAGTGATACCACGGCTGGCTCTGTTGTTAAGCAGGGAGGGACAAAGAGGACTAGAGCAATAGTTATAGGGGTCTCTATAGTTAGGGGTACAGATAGGCGTTTCTGTGGACGTGAAAGAGACTCCAGGATGGTCTGTTGTCTCTCTGGTGCCAGGGTCCAGGATATCTCTGAATGGACAGAAAGCATTCTGAAGGGAGAGGGTGAACGGCCAGAGGTCGTGGTACATATTGGTACTAACGACATAGGCAGGAAGAGTGATGAGGTCCTGCAGCAGCAGTTTAGGGAGTTAGGTAGAAAGTTAAAAAGCAGGACTTCTAGGGTTGTAATCTCAGGATTACTCCCTGTGCCACGTGCGAGTGAGGCTAGGAATAGGCAGATAGTGCAGCTCAACACGTGGCTAAACAGCTGGTGTAGGAGGGAGGGTTTCAGATATCTGGACCATTAGGGTCTCTTCTGGGGCAGATGGGACCTGTACAAGAAGGACGGGTTGCATCTAAACTGGAGGGGCACAAATATTCTGGCCGGGAGGTTGGCTAGTGTCACACGGGAGGATTTAAACTAGTTTGGCTGGGGGGTGGGACCCAAAGCAAAAGTGAATTAGCTGAAGGGGCACGAGAGAGTAGGGCCAGTAAGACTCAGAGAAACAGCAGGCAGGGTGGGATTGCAAATCGGAGAGGGTCTGGTGGACTGAAGTGCGTTTGTTTCAATGCGAGAAGTGTAACAGGTAAGGCAAATGAACTTAGAGCTTGGATTAGTACTAGAAACTATGATGTTGTTGCTATTACAGAGACTTGGTTAAGGGAAGGACAGGATTGGCAGCTTAACATTCCAGGATATAGATGTTTCAGGCGTGATAGAGGGGGATGTAAAAGGGGTGGGGGAGTTGCACGACTGGTTAAGGAGAATATAGTAAGAAGTTTAACAACACCAGGTTAAAGTCCAACAGGTTTATTTGGTAGCAAAAGCCACACAAGCTTTCGGAGCTCTAAGCCCCTTCTTCAGGTGAGTGGGAATTCCCACTCACCTGAAGAAGGGGCTTAGAGCTCCGAAAGCTTGTGTGGCTTTTGCTACCAAATAAACCTGTTGGACTTTAACCTGGTGTTGTTAAACTTCTTACTGTGTTTACCCCAGTCCAACGCCGGCATCTCCACATAAGGAGAATATCACAGCTGTACTCCGGGAGGACACCTTGGAGGGCTCATACAGCGAGGCAATATGGGTAGAGCTCAGGAATAGGACAAGTGTAGTCACAATGCTGGGGGTTGACTGTAGGCCACCCAACTGCCAGCGGGAGATTGAGGAACAGATGTGTAGGCAGATTTTGGCAAGGTGTAAAAGTAACAGGGTTGTTGTGGTGGGAGATTTTAATTTCCCCGATATTGACTGGGACTCACTTAGTGCTAGAGGCGTGGATGGGGCAGAGTTTGTAAGGAGCATCCAGGAGGGCTTCCTGAAACAGTATGTAGATAGTTCAACTAGGGAAGGGGCCATACTGGACCTGGTATTGGGGAATGAGCCCGGCCAGGTGGTCGATGTTTCAGTAGGGGAGCAGTTCGGGAACAGTGACCACAATTCAGTAAGCTTTAAGGTACTGATGGATAAAGATAAGTGTAGTCCTCAAGTTAAGGTACTAAATTGGGGGAAGGCTAATTACAACAATATTAGGCAGGAACTGAAGAATGTAGATTGGGGGCAGATGTTTGAGGGCAAATCAACATCTGGCATGTGGGAGGCTTTCAAGTGTAAGTTGATAGGGATTCAGGACCGGCACATTCCTGTAAGGATGAAGGATAAGTATGGCAAGTTTTGGAAACCTTGGATAATGAGAGATATTGTGAGCTGAGTCAAAGAGAAAAAGGAAGCATTTGTCAAAGCTAGGAGGCTGGGAACACACGAAGCAAGTGTGGAATACAAGGAAAGTAGAAAGAAACTGAAGCAAGGAGTAAGAAGAGCTAAAAGGGGTCATGAAAAAGCATTGGCCAGCAGGATTAAGGAAAATCCCAAGGCTTTTTACACATATATAAAGAGCAAGAAGGTAGCCAGGGAGAGGGTTGGCCCACTCAAGGACAAGGGAGGGAATCTAAGTGTGGAGCCAGAGGAAATGGGCGAGGTATTAAATGAGTACTTTGCGTCAGTATTTACCAAAGAGAAGGACTTGGTGGATGATGAGTCTGGGAAAGGATGTGTAGATAGTTTGAGTCATGTTGAGATCAAAAAGGAGGAGGTATTGGGGTTCTTGAGGAACATTAATGGTAGGCACTGGTCGGCGCAACATCGAGGGCCGAAGGGCCTGTACTGCGCTGTAATGTTCTATGTTCTATGTTCTAAATCTAGGGCCTGATGGGATATACCCCAGAATACTGAGAGAGGCAAAGGAGGAAATTGCTGGGGCCTTGTGAGAAATCTTTGTATCCTCACTGGCTACAGGGGAGGTCCCAGAGGATTGGAGAATAGCCAATGTTGTTCCTTTGTTTAAGAAGGGTAGCAAGAATAATCCAGGTAATTACAGGCCGGTGAGCCTTACATCAGTGGTAGGGAAATTATTGGAGAGGATTCTTCGAGACAGGATTTATTCCCACTTGGAAATAAGTGGACGTATTACTGAGAGGCAACATGGTTTTGTGAAGGGGAGGTCATGTCTCACGAACTTGATCGAGTTTTTCGAGGAAGTGAGGGAGATGATTGATGAGGGGAGGGCAGTGGATGTTGTCTACATGGACTTCAGTAAGACCTTTGACAAGGTCCCTCATGGCAGACTGGTGCAGAAGGTGAAATCGCATGGGATCAGAGGTGAGCTGGCAAGGTGGATACAGAACTGGCTCGGTCAAAGAAGACAGAGGGTAGCAGTGGAAGGGTTCATTTCTGAATGGAGGGCTGTGACAAGTGGTGTTCCTCAGGGATCAGTGCTGGGACCTTTGCTGTTTGTGATATATATAAATGATTTGGAGGAAAATGTAACTGGATTGATTAGTAAGTTTGCGGACGACACAAAGGTTGGTGGATTTGAACAAAGAACAATACAGCACAGGAACAGGCCCTTCGGCCCTCCAAGCCCGCGCCGCTCCCTGGTCCCAACTAGACCATTCTTTTGTATCCCTCCATTCCCACTCCATTCATGTGGCTATCTGCGGACAGCGATGAGGACCATCAGAGGATACAGCAAGATATAGATCAGTTGGATACTTGGGCGGAGAGATGGCAGATGGAGTTTAATCCAGACAAATGTGAGGTAATGCATTTTGGAAGGTCTAATACAGATAGGAAATATCCAGTAAATGGCAGAACCCTTAGGAGTATTGATAGGCAAAGGGATCTGGGTGTCCAGGTACACAGGTCACTGAAAGTGGCAATGCAGGTGGAGAAGGTAGTCAAGAAGGCATACGGCATGCTTGCCTTCATCGGCCGGGGTATTGAGTTTAAAACTTGAGTTTAACACTTTATAGAACCTTAGTGAGGCCGCACTTGGAATATAGTGTTCAGTTCTGGTCGCCACACTACCAGAAGAATGTGGAGGCTTTGGAGAGGGTACAGAAAAGATTTACCAGGATGTTGCCTGGTGTGGAGGGCATTAGCTATGAGGTGAGGTTGGAGAAACTTGGTTTGTTCTCACTGGAGCGACGGAGGTTGAGGGGAGACCTGATAGAAGTCTACAAGCTTATGAGAGGCATGGACAGAGTGGATAGTCAGAAGCTTTTTCCCAGGGTGGAAGAGTCAATTACTAGGAGGCATAGGTTTAAGGTGTGAGGGGTAAGGTTTAAAGGAGATGTTCGAGGCAGATTTTTTACGCAGAGAGTAGTGGGTGCCTGGAACTCGTTGCCCGGGGAGGTAGTGGAAGCGGATACGGTAGTGACTTTTAAGGGGCGTCTTGACAAGTACATGAATAGGATGGGAATAGAGGGACATGGTCCCCAGAAGGGTAGGGGGTTTTAGTTAAGTCGGGCAGCATGGTCAATGCAGGCTTGGAGGGCCGAAGGACCTGTTCCTGTGCTGTAATTTTCTTTGTTCTTTATTCTTACATTATATTCCATCTGCCAAGTTTTTGCCCATTCACCTAACCTGTCTATATCCCTCTAGACTCTCTGTGTCATCCTCACCACTTGCCTACCCACCTATTTTTGTGACATCAGCAAACTTGGCAATAGAACATTCACTTCCTTCATCCATGTCATTAATATATATTGTAAATAATTCTGGCTCCAGCCCTGATCCCTGTGGCACGTCACTAATTACAGGTTAGTTCGCCAATCCTATATTCATGATAATATACTACACCCAAAACCATCTTATTAAGTAGACTTTCTCATGCTTTTAGAAACCCAAGGATATTACATTTACTGGTTCCCCTTCATCTATCCTGTTGGTTACCACCTGAAAAACTTCTAATGAATTCATCAGGCATGATTTCCCCTTCATGAAACCATGCTGACTCTGCTTGATTATATTTTATTTCTAAATGCTCTGCTATTACATCCTTTATAATGGACTCTAACATTTTCCCAATTCCCCCATTATAATTACTCTATAATTCTTGCACCTCTCTGTAATTTCATGACAAATTTGTTTTTCTACAAGCTTTCTACCAGTTGGTGGTCTTTTTGTAATCCTTTCATAGGATGTGGATGTCGCTGGCTGGACCTGCATTTATTCCCCATCCCTAATTGCCCAGAACTGAGTGGCTTGCTAGGCCATTTCAGAGGGCATTTATTTGACAATCACATTGCTGCGGATCTAGAGTCACATGTCAGTCTGGCCATGTAAGGATGTCAGATTTACTTTCATAAAGACATTAGTGAACAAATGAATTTTTATGACAATCGCTTCATGGTCATTAGACTTTAATTCCAGATTTTTATTGAGTTCAAATTTCAACATCTGTCATGGTGGGATTTGAATTTGGGCCTCCAGAGCGTTACCCTGGGTCTCTGGATTACTAGTCATAGAATCGTAGTGACAATACCACTATGCCATTGCCTCCCCATATACTACACCAAACAATGTTATTGTACCTTTCTCACTTCCTGGCTCTAGCCAGAGATTCCATCCTTGACTTTGGAACATCCTGTCTCTCCAGTACTGTGGTATAATCTTTAATCACTATTGCTATTGCCCCCTATCCTGCCCCCCTCACTCCCTTTCCTATCTATCCTATACACCTTGGACCCAGGAATATTTAATGCCCAGTTATGCACCTCTTTGAGCCAGGTCTCTGTTATAGCAATGAAATCATAATTCCATTTGGCAACCTATGGCTGTTAACTACACTCCATGCATTAATTACATGCATATTAACTGATTTAGTCTTCTTTTAGCCCCTTACTCTGACCCCACCTAACGAGTTACTACTGCCTACTCTAATTCTATCAAACTCTCCAAGTATTCTGAAAGCATTGTGGATAGCATGTTTAGGGAGGTGGTCACACCACTACTTTTTTTAAATTCAAGGTTTAAAGGAGATGTACGAGGCAAGTTTTTTACACAGAGGGTGGCGGGTGCCTGGAACTCGCTGCCGGGGGAGGTAGTGGAAGCAGAATAGATAGTGATTTTTAAGGGACGTCTTGACAAATACATGAACAGGATGGGAATAGAGAGATATGGTCCCCGGAAGGGTAGGGGTTTTAGTTCAGATGGTGCAGGCTTGGAGGGCCGAAGGGTCTGTTCCTCTACTGTAATTTTCTTTGTTCTTTTCTTTGTGAGTGGCTTGGAGGGGAACTTGTGGTGTTCCCATGTATCCGTTGCTTTTGTCCTTCTGGATGGAAGAGCCCGTAGGTTGGAACAAAGAACAGAGAAAGCCCATGCTGATTATGATGCCTTCACTAAACCTTCTGCCCTTATTCGGTCCATATCCCTCTATTCCTTCCCTATTCATGTACCCATCCGGGTGCCTCTTAAATGTTGCTAATGTGCCTGCTTCCACCACTTCTTCTGGCAGCATGTTCCTACCGCTCTCTGTGTGAAAAACCTCCCCCCCCACCCTGCATGTCTCCTTAAACTTTCCCCCTCTCACCTTGAATCAGTGCCCCCTTGTAATTGACACTTTCACCCTGGGGAAAAGCCTCTGACTATTCACATTGTCTATGCCTCTCAGAATTTTGTAGACCTCTATCAGGTCTCCCCTCAGCCTCCATCTTTCCAGTGAAAACAACCCGAGTTTATTCAACCGGTGGGAGAGAGACTGCAGAGTTTATTCAACCTCTCCTCATAGCCAATACCCTCAAAACTAGGCAACATCCTGGTGAACCTTCTTTGCACTCTGTCCAAAGCTTCCATGTTAGTAACATAGGAATTAGGAGCAGATGTAGGCAAATTCAGCCCTTCGAGCCTGCTCCACCATTCAGTCAGATCATGGCTGACTTCTCCCTGGTCTCAAATCCATCTCCCCACCTGTTTCTCATATCCCCTTAATCCTTTCTTATTAGAAATATATCTATCTCTTTCTTGAAACCATTCAACAATTCAGACTCCACCGCGTTATGGGGCAGCGGGTTCCACAAATTTACCACCCACCGCGAGAAGTAGTTCCTCCTCATCTCAGTTTTAAATCTGCTGCCTCTCAAATCTAAAATCGGCCCCGCAGGTGGAGGAGGTGGTTAAGAAGGCGTATGGTGTGCTGGCCTTTATCAATCGAGGGATTGAGTTTAGGAGTCCGGGGATAATGATGCAGCTATATAAGACCCTCGTCAGACCCCACTTGGAGTACTGTGCTCAGTTCTGGTCGCCTCACTACAGGAAGGATGTGGAAAAGATTGAAAGGGTGCAGAGGAGATTTACAAGGATGTTGCCTGGATTGAGTGGCATGCCTTATGAGGATAGGCTGAGGGAGCTTGGTCTTTTCTCCTTGGAGAGACGTTGGATGAGAGGAGACCTAATAGAGGTGTATAAAATGTTGAGAGGCATAGATCGGATGGACTCTCAGAGGCTTTTTCCCAGGGTGGAAATGTCTGCTACGAGAGGACACAGGTTTAGGGTGCTGTGGGGTAGGTACAGGGGAGATGTTAGAGGTAAGTTTTTCACACAGAAGCTAATCGGCTGCCGTCAGTGGTGGTGGAGACAAACTCAATAGGGTCTTTTAAGAGACTCTTGGATGAGTACATGGAGCTTAATAGGATGGAGGGTTATAGGTAGGTCTAGAAGGTTGGGATGTGTTCAGCACAACTTGTGGGCCAAAGGGCCTGTTTTGTGCTGTAGTTTTTCTATGTTTCTATGTTTCAACCTATACCTGTGACTTCTTGTTCTAGATTGCCCCATAAGAGGAAACATTTGGTCTACGTTTACTTTATCAATCCCTTTTAAAATTTTGTATAATTCGATCAGATCCCCTCTCATCCTTCTAAACTTCAAAAAGTACAAGCCCAAACTGTTTATTTAATCTCTCCTTATATGTCAACCCTTTCATCCCCGGAATCAATCTGGTGAACCTCCTCTGAACTGCCTCCAATGCTACCACATCCTTCCTCAAATAAGGAGACCAAAACTGGACACAATACTCCAGATGTGGTCTTGCCAACACCCCATACAATTACAACAACACTTCTCTACTTTTATACTCCAGTCCCTTTGGAATAAATGCCAACATCCCATTTGCCTTTTTTATTACGTGCTGCACCTGCATACCGAATTTCTGCGATTCATGAACATAGACACCCAGATCCCTCTGTCTGGATGCATTTTGAATCTGTTTTCCATTTAGGTAATAATTTGCCTTTCTATTTTTTCTGCCAAAATGGACAACCTCACTTATCCACATTAAACTCCATCTGCCATTCTCCTAGCCTAACTATATCTGTCTGTAAAATCTTCACTGCTTGCTTTCCCACCTATTTTAATTTCATCTGCAAATTTTGTTACATTACACTCTGTCACTGCTTGTAGATCATTTATATAGATTGTAAACAGTTGAGGTCCGAGGACTAACCCCTGTGGCACCCCATTAGTTACATTTCACCAGCCAGGGAAGGACCCAATTATCCCAACCTTCTATCAGTCAGCCAATCTTCAATCCAATCCAGTACTCTACCCCCCCAGTCCCCTGCGATCTCACCTTCTGGATCAGTCTTTCATGCGCCACCTTGTCAAATGCCTTCTGGAAGTCCAGATATACCACATCTACCGGTTCCCCACTATCCACCTTGCTGTTATGTCCTCAAAGAACTCAAGCAAGTCTGTCAAGCATGACTTTCCCTTGCTGACAATGGTGGATTGAGCTTTGCCGTTCCAAATACTCATTCATCTCCTTAATGATTGATTCCAGCAACATCCCCACCACAGAGGGCAAGCTAACTGGCTTATAGTTTGCTGCTTTTTGCTTCTCAACCTTTTTTAATGCGTTACATTAGCTTGTTTCCAATCCACCGGGACCTTACCAGAGTCCAAGGAATTTTGAAATATCACAATCAATCAACCAATGCATTCACTATCTCTGCTGCCACCTCCTTTAATACCCTAGGGAGCAGGCCATCAAGTCATAGAGGTTTACAGCATGGAAACAGGCCCTTTGGCCCAACTTGTCTATGCCGCCCTTTTTTTTAAAAACCCCTAAGCTAGTCCCAATTGAAAGAGTTTTTTTCAATATATAAAAGATAAGAGAGAGGCAAAAATAGCCATTGGACCACTGGAAAATGAGGCTGGAGAAGTACTAATATGCAGAGGAACTGCATTTTTAAAAATTCATTCGTGGAACACGGGCGCCGCTGGCTGGCCAGCATTTATTGCCCATCCCCCTAGTTGCCCTCGAGAAGGTGCTGGTGAGCTGTCGCCTTGAATTGCTGCAGTCCATGTTCTGTGGGTTGACCCACAATGCTGTTAGGGAGGGAATTCCAGGATTTTGACCCAGCGAGTGCGAAGGAACGGCGATATATTTCCAAGTCAGGATGGTGAGTGGCTTGGAGGGGAACTTGCAGGTGGTGGTGTTCCCATTTATCTGCTGCCTTTGTCGTTCTAGATGGAAGTGGTCGTGGGTTTGGAAGGTGCTGCCTAAGGATCTTTGGTGAATTGCTGCAGTGCATCTTGTAGATAGTATACACTGCTGCTACTGAATGTCGGTGGTGGAGGGATTGAATGTTTGTAGATGTGCCAATCAAGTGACTCTGAAGAGTGCAGTTGAACAAAGGGATCTGGGAATACAGGTACAGAATTCCCTAAAAGTGACGTCACAGGTGGATAGGGTCATAAAGAGTGCCTTTGGTACATTGGCCTTTATAAATCGGAGTATCGAGTATAAAGGCTGGAGTGTTATGGTAAGGTTATATAAGGCATTGGTGAGGCCGAATTTAGAGATATCCACTCCATCTGATGAAGGAGCAGTGCTCCGAAAGCTAATGGCATTTGCTACCAAATAACCCTGTTGGACTTTAACCTGGTGTTGTTAAAACTCTTACTGTATTTACCCCAGTCCAACGCCGGCATCTCCACATCGTGACTTCTTTGACCGAACCAGTTTTGTATCCACCTTGCCAGCTCACCTCTGATCCCATGCAACTTCACCTTCTGCACCAGTCTGTCATGAGGGACCTTGTCAAAGGCCTTACTGAAGTCCATGTAGACTTTCTTGTCTAGCCGTAGAATGTTTTTCTTCCTTTTACAATTCCTCTTCCTCTCAGAAATATACTTTAATTGAGAGGTATTCAGTATCTCCCTGAACAAGTGTGAGGTGCTGCACTTTGGGAGATCAAATGTTAAGTGTAAGTATACAGTTAGTGGCTGGACCCTGAACGGCATTGATGTACAGAGGGATTTGTTGGTCAGGGCATTGAGTACAAGAGCCAGGATGTCATATTGCAGCTTTATAAAACTTTGGTTAGGTTGCACTTAGAGTATTGCATTATTCTGGTCGCCATGCTACAGGAAGGATGTGGAGGCTTTGGAGAGGGTGCACAAGGGGTTGACCAGGATGCTGCCTGGATTATAGGGTATGAGCTTTAAGGCAAGGCTGGACAAATTAGGGTTGTTTTCTTTGGAATGGCGAGGCTGAGGGGAGACCTGATAGAAGTCTATAAAATTATGAGGGGCACAGATAGGGTTGGCAGTCAGAATTTCTTCTCCAGAATTGAAATGTCAAATACTAGAGGGCATCTACTTAACAAAGAACAATACAGCACAGGAACAGGCCCTTCGGCCCTCCAAGCCCACGCCGCTCCCTGGTCCAAACTAGACCATTCTTTTGTATCCCTCCATTCCCACTCCGTTCTAGATAAGTCTTAAACGTTCCCAGTGTCCGCCTCCACTACCTTGCCCGGCAGCGCATTCCAGGCCCCCACCACCCTCTGTGTAAAATATGTCCTTCTGATATCCGTGTGAAACCCCCCCCCCCGCCTCACCTTGAACCTATGACCCCTCGTGAACGTCACCACCGATCTGGGAAAAAGCTTCCCACCGTTCACCCTATCTATGCCTTTCATAATTTTATACACCTCTATTAGGTCACTCCTCACCCTCCGTCTTTCCAGTGAGAACAACCCCAGTTTACCCAATCTCTCCTCATAACTAAGCCCTTCCATACCAGGCAACATCCTGGTAAACCACCTCTGCACTCTCTTTAAAGCCTCCACATCCTTCTGGTAGTGTGGCGACCAGAACTGGGCGCAGTATTCCAAATGCGGCCGAACCAACGTTCTATACAACTGCAACATCAGACCCCAACTTTTATACTCTATGCCCTGTCCTATAAAAGCAAGCATGCCATATGCCTTATTCACTATCTTCTCCACCTGTGACGTCACCTTCAAGGATCTGTGCACTTGCACACCCAGGTCCCTCTGTGTATCTACACCCTTTATGGTTCTGCCATTTATCATATAGCTCCCCCCAACGTTAGTTCTACCAAAATGCATCACTTCGCATTTATCTGGATTGAACTCCATCTGCCATTTCTTTGCCCAAATTCCCAGCCTATCTATATCCTTCTGTAGCCTCTGACAATGTTCCTCACTATCTGCAAGTCCAGCCATTTTCGTGTCGTCCGCAGACTTACTGATCACCCCAGTTACACCTTCTTCCAGATCGTTTATATAAATCACAAACAGCAGAGGTCCCAATACAGAGCCCTGCGGTACACCACTAGTCACAGGCATCCAGCCGGAAAAAGACCCTTCCACTACCACCCTCTGTCTTCTGTGACCAAGGTAGTCATGATGTGGAGATGCCGGCGTTGGACTGGGGTAAACACTGTAAGAGGTTTAACAACACCAGGTTAAAGTCCCAAACGCTTTACTGAAGTCCATATAGACTTTAACCTGGTGTTGTTAAACTTCTTACAGTCTTTCTGTGACCAAGCCAGTTCTCCACCCATCTAGCCACCTCCCCCTTTATCCCATGAGATCCAACCTTTTGCACCAACCTACCATGAGGGACTTTGTCAAACGCTTTACTGAAGTCCATATAGACGACATCCATGGCTCTTCCCTCATCAACCATTCTGGTCACTTCTTCAAAAAACTCCACCAGGTTAGTGAGGCATGACCTCCCTCTCACAAAACCATGCTGACTATCGTTAATGAGTTTATTCCTTTCTAAATGCGCATACATCCTATCTCTAAGAATCCTCTCCAACAACTTCCCTACCATGGACGTCAAGCTCACCGGCCTATAATTTCCCGGGTTATCCTTCCTACCCTTCTTAAATAACGGGACCACATTCGCTATCCTCCAATCCTCTGGGACCTCATCTGTGTCCAGTGACGAGACAAAGATTTGCGTCAGAGGCCCAGCGATTTCATCTCTCGTCTCCCTGAGCAGCCTTGGATAGATTCCATCAGGCCCTGGGGATTTGTCAGTCTTTATATTCCCTAAAAAACCTAACACTTCTTCCCTTGTAATGGAGATTTTCTCTAACGGGTCAACACTCCCCTCCGAGACACTCCCAGTCAACACATCCCTCTCTTTTGTGAATACCGACGCAAAGTATTCATTTAGAATCTCCCCTACTTCTTTGGGCTCTAAGCATAATTCCCCACTTTTGTCCCTGAGAGGTCCGATTTTTTTCTCTGACAACTCTTTTGTTCCTAACGTATGAATAAAATGCCTTGGGATTCTCCTCAATCCTGTCTGCCAAGGACATTTCGTGACCCCTTTTTGCCCTTCTAATTCCTCGTTTGAGTTCTTTCCTACTTTCTTTGTATTCCTCCAGAGCTCCCTTCATTTTTAGATGCCTGGACCTAACTTATGCCACTCTTTTCTTTTTGACCAATCCCTCAATTTCCCTGGTTATCCACGGTTCTCAAATCCTACCCTTCCTATCCTTTTTTACAGGCATATGCTTATCCTGTAGCCCTAACAACTGTTCCTCAGAAGACTCCCAAATGCCTGATGTGGATTTACCCTCAAACAGCCTCTCCCAATAAAGAGCTGCCAATTTCTGCCTAATCCCACTAAAGTTAGCCTTCCCCCCAATCCAACACCTTACCCTTGGGACACCACTCATCCTTTTCCATCACTATCCTAAAGCTAACAGAATTGTGGTCACTATTTGCCACATGTTCCCCTACCGAAACTTTGAAGACCTGACCGGGCTCGTTCCCCAGTACTAGTCCAGTATAGCCCCCTAGAGGGGGAAAATTCAAGGAGATGTGAGGGGCAAGTTTTTTACACAGAGAGTGATAGGTGTCCGGAACGCACTGCAGGGGTGGGGGTGCAGGAATGTACAATAGGGCCATTTAAGGGGCTTTTAGATAAGTACATGTCTATGCAAGGAATAAAGAGATATGGACAAGGGCATGGATAGATGGGATGGGAGGCTGGTTCGTGTGATGGGCTGGGCTTTGTTCACGACCCAAAGAACAAAGAATAGTACAGCACAGGAACAGGTCCTTTGGCCCACCAAATTTGTGCCGACACAGATGCCTCTAATCTAATATTTTCTTGCCTCAACGTGGTCCATACCTTCTATTCCTTGCCTCTTGTACGTTGTTGTAGAATCTGCTTCCACCACCTCCTCTGGCAGTGCATTCCAGGCATTCACCACCCTCTGTGTGAACTTTCCCCCTCTCGCTCTCAACCCATGCCCCCCCAGTAATTGACCCTTCGACCCTGGGAAAAAGACTCTGACTATCCACTCTATCCAAGCCTGTCATAATCTTGTAAACCTCTATCAGGTTCCCTCTCATTCATGACGCTCCATTGAAAATAATCCAAGACCTTTTGTCGTTTCTTGCGGTCTTGGGCAGAGCAGGAGTCATACCAAGTTGTGATACAACCAGAAAGAATGCTTTCTATTATGCATCTATAAAAGTTAGTGAAAGTTGTAGCAGACATGCCGAATTTCCTTAGCCTCCTGGTGATGCTGTAGAATGCGGTACCTGTTGAGGGTGGTAGAGGTAGGTTGCGTCCCATCCTTTAAAAAGTACCTGGATGAGCACTTGACACCCCATAACATTCAGGGCTCTGGGTCAAGTGCTGATAAACGGTAGACAGGTCAGGTGGTTCACCTGTCAGTGCAGACTCAATGGCCGAAGTACCTCTTCTGCACTGGATGATTCTGTAATACTATCAGATATATTCTCCTTATCAGTTAATACACGCCTACTTCCCAATGCCAGTTTTTCTCCTCCTCACTCTGAATTTCCCCATAGGTTCCCATCCTCCTGCCTATCTAATTTCAACTAGATTTGGATGAGAGAATAAAATGTAACATCTCAATGTTTACAGATAATACCAAGTGGGGTGGGAGGGTGAACTGTGACGAGGATGCAGAGATCTTTCATAATGATCTGGATAGGTTGGGTGGGTGGGCTAATCAATGGCACATTCAGTATAATTTGGATAAGTGTGAGGTTATTCACTTTGGAAGCAAAAACAAGAAGGCAGTTTACTACCTGAATGGCTGTAAAGTGGGAGAGGGGAGTGTGTAGCGGGACCTGGGTGTCCTTGTGCACCAGTCACTGAAGGTAAGCATGCAGGTGCAGCAGGCAGTAAAGAAGGCAAATGGCATATTGGCCTCCATTGCGAGAGGTTTCGAGTACAGGAGCAGAGATGTGTTGTTGCAGCTGTACAGGGCCTTGGTGAGGCCACAGCTAGAGTATTGTGTGCAGATTTGGTCTCCTTCTCTGAGGAAGGATGTTCTTGCTCTCGAGAGAGTGCAGCAAAGGTTTACCAGGCTGATTCCAGGGATGGCAGGACTGATGTATGAGGAGAGATTGACTAGTTTAGGATTGTTTTCACTGGAGTTCAGATGAATGAGGGGGGATCTCATAGAGACTTATAAAATTCTAACAGGTCTAGATAGCATAGATGCAGGGGAGATGTTCCCGATGGTGGGGGAGTCCAGAACCAGAGGTCACAGTCTGAAGATTCAGCGTAGACCGTTTAGGATGGTGGTGAGGAGACATTTCTTCACCCAAAGAGTGGTGAGCCTGTGGAATTCATTACCACAGGAAGTAGTTGATGCCAAAACATTGAATGTATTCAAGAAGTGGCTAGATATAGCACGTGGGGCGAATGGGATCAAAGGTTCTGGGGAGAAAGTAGGATTAGGCTATTGAGTTGGGCGATCAGCCATGATTGTAATGAATGGTGGAGCAGATTCGAAGGGCCAAATGGCCTCCTCCTCCTCCTACCTTCTATGTTTCTATGTTTCAGAACCAGGCAGGAACTGCTTGTTTTGAAATGAAAGAGAAGCTGTGTATCTTTCCTGCAAGCTTGTCTCCTCCCATTAGCACATGACCCAGTCCCTTTCAATCAATCTAATCAAAACTCTACTCTGAAACCCAAAGGGGAACCCAAGTAAACACAAATACGTTACCTCTGGTTAGCCAAACACACCGTTAGCTAAAATGAGGTATTATTCTGCAGTGTCTGCTTGGAGCTGTATGTTTTTTTTCAGACAAATCAACTCCTTGCAACAAAACACTGCTTCTTACAAGAAACATGATATCAATATATTTCTGAAAGGCACGGTATCATCAAAGGCGGTTCCCCTTTAAGGGGCTACCCCTTTTGTTTTGTCCCTCAGTTTGTTTAATTTATTTTAACTATTTAAACTCAAAAGAATTGGTCAAGGCATTGGCCTGAGGAATGAGCCAGCAAATGGTTATCACTTATTTTGTTTAACTGAAAGAGACACAATGTGTGTGCATGTTATTTCTGTCTGCAAAGAACAGGACTCTTGAGTATTAACAAATGTTTAGCTTCTAGTATGTGCAAACACAGCTCACTATGAGCCGACTGATAATCATAAATTGGTTGTTAATGTAATTTTTAGAACGCATGACACAAAAAAAATAGAATCTGGTGAACCGGTTTGACAACAATAATCTCTCCCTCAAAGTCCACAAAACAAAGGAGATAGTCATCAACTTCAGGAAGTGTAGTGGAGGGCATGCCCTGTCTACATCAACAAGGACTAAGTAGAAATGGTCAAGAGCTTTATTTTTCAGCTTTATGAGCTGAAAAAGGGGCTTAGGAGAGCTAGGAGGAGACATGAGAAGGCCTTGGCGGGTCAGATCAAGGAAAACCCCAAGGCTTTTTACTCTTATGTGAGGAATAAAAGAATGACCAGGGTGAGGTTAGGGCCGGTCAAGGACAGTAGTGGGAACTTGTGTATGGAGTCAGTAGAGATAGGCGAGGTGATGAATGAATACTTTTCTTCAGTGTTCACCAAGGAGAAGGGCCATGTTTTTGAGGAAGAGAAGGTGTTACAGGCTAATAGGCTGGAGGAAATAGTTGTTCGGAAGGAGGTTGTACTGGCAGTTTTGAATAAACTGAAGGTCGACAAGTCCCCTGGGCCTGATGAAATATATCCTAGGATTCTTTGGGAGGCAAGGGATGAGATTGCAGAGCCTTTGGCTTTGATCTTTGGGTCCTCACTGTCCACGGGGATGGTGCCAGAGGACTGGAGAGTGGCGAATGTTGTTCCTCTGTTTAATAAAGGGAATAGAAATGACCCTGGTAATTATAGACTGGTTAGTCTTACTCCGGTGTTTGGTAAATTGATGGAAAAGGTCCTTAGAGATGGGATTTACGACCATTTAGAAAGATGCGGATTAATCCGTGATAGTCAGCACGGATTCGTGAAGGGCAAGTCGTGCCTCACAAATTTGATAGAATTTTTTGAGGAGGTAACTAAGTGTGTTGATGAAGGTAGGGCAGCTGATGTCATATACATGGATTTTAGTAAGGCGTTTGATAAGGTCCCCCATGGTCGGCTTATGATGAAAGTAAGGAGGTGTGGGATAGAGGGAAAGTTGGCCGATTGGATAGGTAACTGGCTATCTGATCGAAGACAGAGGGTGGTGGTGGATGGAAAATCTTTGGACTGGAGGCAGGTTGCTAGCGGAGTGCCACAGGGATCAGTGCTTGGTCCTCTGCTCTTTGTGATTTTTATTAATGACTTAGAGGAGGGGGCTGAAGGGTGGATCAGTAAATTTGCTGATGACATCAAGATTGGTGGAGTAGTGGATGAGGTGGAGGGCTGTTGTAGGCTGCAAAGAGACATAGATAGGATGCACAGCTGGGCTGAAAAATGGCAAATGGAGTTTAACCCTGATAAATGTGAGGTGATTCATTTTGGTAGGACTAATTTAAATGTGGATTACAGGGTCTGAAGACTGTGGAGGAACAGAGAGATCTTGGGGTCCATATCCTCAGATCTCTAAAGGTTGCCACTCAAGTGGATAGAGCTGTGAAGAAGGCCTATAGTGTGTTAGCTTTTATTAACAGGGGGTTGGAGTTTAAGAGCCGTGGGGTTATGCTGCAGCTGTACAGGGTCTTGGTGAGACCACATTTGGAATATTGTGTGCAGTTCTGGTCACCTCACTATAAGAAGGATGTGGAAGCGCTGGAAAGAGTGCAGAGGAGATTTACCAGGATGCTGCCTGGTTTGGAGGGTAGGTCTTATGAGGAAAGGTTGAGGGAGCTAGGGCTGTTCTCTCTGGAGCGGAGGAGGCTGAGGGGAGACTTAATAGAGGTTTATAAAATGATGAAGGGGATAGATAGAGTGAACGTTCAAAGACTATTTCCTCGGGTGGATGGAGCTATTACTAGGGGGCATAACTATAGGGTTCATGGTGGGAGATATAGGAAGGATATCAGAGGTAGGTTCTTTATGCAGAGAGTGGTTGGGGTGTGGAATGGACTGCCTGCAGTGATAGTGGAGTCAGACACTTTAGGAACATTTAAGCGGTTATTGGATAGGCACATGGAGCACACCAGGATGATAGGGAGTGGGATAACTTGATCTTGGTTTCAGATAAAGCTCGGCACAACATCGTGGGCCGAAGGGCCTGTTCTGTGCTGTACTGTTCTATGTTCTATGTTTTTAGGTGTCCAGATCACCAACAACCTGTCCTGGTCCCCACATGCCGACAGTACAGTTAAGAAAGCCCACCAACATCTCTACTTTCTCAGAAGACTAGGGAAATTTGGTGTGTCTGCTTCGAGTCTCACCAACTTTTACAAATGCACCATAGAAAGCATTCTTTCTGGTTGTATCACGGCTTGGTATGGCTCCTGCCCCGCCCAAGACCGCAAGAAACTACAAAGGATTGTGAATGAAGCTCAGTCCATCACTCAAACCAGCCTCCCACCCATTGACACTGTCTACACTTCCCGCTGCCTCGGAAAAGCAACCAGCATAATTAAGGACCCCACGCACCCTGGACATTCTTTCTTCCACCTTCTTCTGTTGGGAAAAAGTCTGAGGACACATACTACCCGACTCATAAACAGCTTTTTTCCTGCTGCCATCAGACTTTTGAATGGACCTACCTTGGATTAAGTTGATCTTTCTCTACACACTAGCTATGACTGTAACACTACATTCTGCACTCTCTCCTTTCCTTCTCTATGAATAATATGCTTTGTCTGTATAATGCGCAAGAAACAATATTTTTCACTGTATACCAATACATGTGACAATAAATCAAATCAAATGTAGCACGTGTTGTCCAATTGCAGAATTACATTCAATATTGGACACTGTTTTGAGTTTTACAAGCATGGGCTGGTTGGGTTGGGTATGGTCTCTACCATACCTATTGCGAACAGTTGAAGGACATGCTGTTTGATACAATCCACTAGTCTTTGGGACATACGGCCTACATATTTATTATCACACAAGCACTGAAATAAATGTTTCACATTACTCATTGTTTCATAGGCAGGACGTCTTTTTGGCTTTATGACAGCATCCTGTTAGTGGCAAATTCGATTTGTGTTGCTACTGTATAGCAGTAGCATGAAACAGCTAGGTCCACTGTTGCTCAAATGTTTGAGATACCTTGTCTTTCCAGGTTAATCTGAGGTAGACTGGGTAATGTTCAGGGCTGAAAGTGATGGCCTTTGGTCGTTCCTGAGTTTGTGCGATATACAGTGTGAGCCTCATGGTTTGCTGCATCTGCGTATGTATGGGCTCCCAAGACTCAAAAGTGATGTCCCTTTACACCCTATCTTATCAGTGACTTGTTTTGCACAGCACAAATTGAACAAATGGTTGGGCGATCTATTACAAGTTCTGTACTATCAAATGGGTGGCACAGTGGTTAGCACTGCTGCCTCAAAGCGCAATTCCCGGCTTGGGCCACTGTCTGTGTGGAGTTTACATGTTCTCCCCATGTCTGCGTGGGTTTCCTCCGGGTGCTCCGGTTTCCTCCCATATTCTGAAAGATGTGCTGGTTAGGTGCATTGACCTGAACAGGCGCCGGAATGGGGCGACTGGGGAAATTTCACAGTAACTTCATTGCAGTGTTAATGTAAGCCTTACTTGTGACTAATAAATAAACTTTAACTTTAAATGGCTAGCTGTTAATTTTGTTTAGTTTTGTAATCAAAACCGATGACACTGTTTTTGCGATTGCTGTTCCTGCAGAGTGCCATTGTCCTGTGCTGGGATGTGGGCTGTACAACAAGCCACTCACCTCTGGGAGGGGACACTCCATTTGAACAAGCACAGAAAGTTGTGCTGATGTTTGTTCAACGTCAGGTAACACGTTTTACTCCTTGTATAAATATACTCTGCTCTATGTGCAATTTTCCTACTGTTCCTGAAAACAATGATTTGTAGGTCTAATACAGATACGAAATATACAGTAAATGGCAGAACCCTTAAGAGTATTGATAGGCAAAGGGACCTGGGTGTACAGATTCACAGGTCACTGAAAGTGACAATGCAGGTAGAGAAGGTAGTCAAGAAGGCATATGGCATGCTTGCCTTCATTGGCTGGGGTATTGAGTTTAAAAATTGGCAAGTCATGTTGCAGCTTTATAGAACCTTAGTTAGGCCGCACTTGGAATATAGTGTTCAATTCTGGTCGCCACACTACCAGAAGGATGTGGAGGCTTTGGAGAGAGTACAGAAAAGATTTACCAGGATGTTGCCTGGTATGGAGGGCATTAGCTATGAGGAGAGGTTGTTCTCACTGGAGCGACAGAGGTTGAGGGGAGATCTGATAGAAGTCTACAAGATTATGAGAGGCATGGACAGAGTGGATAGTCAAAAGTTTTTCCCAGGGTGAAAGAGTCAATTACGAGGGGGCATAGGGTTTAAGGTGTGAGGGGTAAGGTTTAAAGGAGATGTTCGAGGCAGATTTTTTACGCAGAGAGTAGTGGGTGCCTGGAACTCGTTGCCCGGGGAGGTAGTGGAAGCGGATACGGTAGTGACTTTTAAGGGGCGTCTTGACAAGTACATAAATAGGATGGGAATAGAGGGACATGGTCCCCAGAAGGGTAGGGGGTTTTAGTTAAGTCGGGCAGCATGGTCAATGCAGGCTTGGAGGGCCGAAGGACCTGTTCCTGTGCTGTAATTTTCTTTGTTCTTTGTCGGGAGGTAAAATTAAAAGGGTAATGGCTGAACTCCCATTCATTACTTGTTGGAAATGCTAGTAATAAACGAGTAGTAAGTTGTCTCTCTGTCAAGAGTGGAAGTTTTAGAATGACACAGTAAGAAGGAAGCCATCATTGGGAGAACTATTCTATTTTTGTTCTTCCCTGCTTTTTCCCCATATATACATAAGAATATACAAAATAGGGACATAAGTAGGCATTTGATTCCTCGAGCCTACTCTGCTATTTGATAAGATCATGGCTGATCTGTTTCTGTTCGGAATTCCACATTCCACAATCTACCAAGATAAGTGATTCCCTTGCCTAACAAAAATATTACCTTTGCCTTAAAAAAATTCAATGACTCCCCCTCCACTGTGTCCTGAGGCAGAGAGTTCCAAAATCTCACAACTTTCAGAGGAAAAAAATCCTCCTAATCTCTGTCATAAAGGGCAAGCTCTAATTTAAAACAGTGCTTCCTAGTTCTGAACAAAGAATAAAGAAAAGCACAGCACAGGAGCAGGCTCTTTGGCCCTTCGAGCCAGTGCCGATCATAGAGTCATAGAACATAGAAAAACTACAGCACAAACAGGCCCTTCGGCCCACAAATTGTGCCGAACACATCCCTACCTTCTAGACCTACCTATAACCCTCCATCCTATTAAGCTCCATGTACTCATCCAGGAGTCTCTTAAAAGACCCTATTGAGTTCGCCTCCACCACCACTGACGGCAGCCGATTCCACTCGCCCACCACCCTCTGTGTGAAAAGCTTACCCCTAACATCTCCCCTGTACCTACCCCCCAGCACCTTAAATCTGTGTCCTCTCATAGCAGACATTTCCGCCCTTCAACATTTCAACCTTCAACACCATGGGCTCTTATCTTATGATTTAACCTTTTGTGAGGTACCTTGTTGAATGCCTTTGGGAAGCCCTAATACAACACATCTGCTGGTTTCCCTCTATCCACTCTGGTTTAGACTTCCTCGAAAAATTCTAATAAATTAGTCATACGTGATTTCCCTTTCATGCTGACTCTGCTATCAAGCACCTAACTATTCTAATTGCATTGTCCAATGCTTTGTATGTAATGGCATTTCAAGTACTTATCTAAATGCTTCTTAAATGTTGTGAGGCGTATGGGGAGAACATGGCAATATGGCATTGAAATAGATGATCAGCTATGATTACATTGAATTGCAGAATAGGCTCGAACGGACAAATGACCTATTTATATTCCTGTTTTCTATGTTTATATAATGATATTTGTATTCTGTGCCTCCAGATTTAAAAAATGCTTTTTTGTTTTTATTGTTAATTTGTTTGCAGTGCCACCTTTAATAACAAATCTCCACATAAACGGTCTCAGTTTGTGGGAGTGGGATACTGAAAGTGCATGATCAGCCATGATCATATTGAATGGTGGTGCAGGCACGAAGGGCTGAATGGCCTACTCCTGCACCTGTTTTCTATGTTTCTATTTAATTACTTGTTTCCTCTTATTTTCTGTCCCCAGGTTTATTACTTGACATTTTTCTGTATTGAATTACATCAGCTACCGACATGCCTATTTTCCTGGCTTAATTTTATTCTTGTACAGTCTTTCACAATCCTTTTAGGAATTGGTTTTTACCCCAAAACTGATATTAACAAATTGAAATATCGCCCCTTGATGTCCTAAATTTAGATCACATTCAGGTATGTAGTTAACTACTCCAGTGAGTCCTTCTACTTTCCAACCATTTCTCTATTAACCTAATTGGGTGAATCCAACTGAGATAACTTGGAAATAGTGGATTAATAAAGTAATACCAATAAAAGTTGCTGCTCTTCTGAATGATTTATAGTCTTGACTAGTCTTTTGTGTGGTTTTATGATGTAGGTATTTGCTGAGACTAAAGATGAGACAGCCTTAGTCCTGTTTGGGACTGATGGAACTTCTAACCCCCTTGCTACATCAGACCAATACCAGAACATTACTGTGCACAGAAACCTGATGATTCCTGATTTCGATTTCCTGGAAGATATTCAGAACGGCATCAGGGCAAGTGACCATCAAGCTGATTGTATCCTTTTAATAACAGCTGCCTGAAGATTATAACTGTTAGCATAAAGATAGCCAGATAATTATTGTTGAGAAAATCGACAGCGGCTGGCACAGTGGTTAGCACTGCTGCATCACAGCCCCAGGGACCCAGGTTCGAATCCTGGCTTGGGTCACATGAGTCTGTGGGGAGTTTGCAGTTTCTCCCCGTATCTGCGTGGGTTTCCTCCGGGTGCTCTGGTTTCCTCCCACAGTCCAAAAGATGTGCTGGTTAGGTGCATTGGCCATGCTAAATTCTCCCTCAGTGTTTGCAAACAGATGCCGGAGTGTGGCGACTAGGGGATTTTCACAGTAACTTCATTGCAATGTAGGCCTAGTTGGGACACTAATAAATAAACTTTAAGCATATCACAGACTACCCAATAGTGAAAGGGAAGTGGAGGGATAAGTGTCTTGGCAAACCTATAAAAGTAGGATAATAATCATGGAAGATTTTTTGTACAGTGAAGTAGATAAAAGGGGATAGAGGTGTTACTGCATTACAGCTTTCCTATTTATTACATAAGAAATACAACAAGAGATGAATTAATACAGGAATATTGAAAGAAAAGCTGATTTTAAGAATGTGACTTTGGGAAAGTAAGTTGAAAATGTTATTGAGAAACTAAAGGAAAACAGCAGTCAAAGGTATTTAGCCAGTGATTTACAGAGTTTAGGAAAAATATATTCCAAAAGACAATCAAAAATACCATGGAAGCAGTTGAGAGAAAATTGAAGGTAAAGAAAAAGGCACACACTAAATATATACGACAATAAAGAAGAGGATGACAAAGGGAGTAAAAAACGGCTGGGAAAAATAGCTGAAACAAACAACAAGGCAAAGGAAATTGAAATAAAATTAATAAGAAATATAAAAGAAATAAAATATTCCGCAGAAACATAAACAACAAAAGGAAAATTAAGATAACGATAGGGCTATTAAAATAAACTCACAGGTAATGTCAGCCAAATAGAAGAAATATTAAATAATTACCTCATGATTTTCTAGAGTGACCATTACGCTGGTCATGATATCCTTTTTGACAGCCATGGCAGCATTTTTGCCTCTGAGTTAGAAGATTGAGGGTTCAAGTTCTACTTCAGGACTTAATAGAAATCAAGGCTGATACCAGCGCTGCACTGTTAGAGGGTAATCTGTATGAGACATTAAACCAAAGTCCCATCTGCTCTCTCTGGTGAATGTAAAAGACCCATGATACTATTTCGAAGAAGAGCAGGGGAACTAACTCCGGTGTTTTGACCAGTATTTATCCTTTAATCAGCAACACAAAAACTAGTTATCTGGCCATTATAGCATTACTGTTTGTGGAGCTTTTCGTGTGCAACATGGCTGCCGCATTTCTCAAACTACCATGTGATTACACCTCAAATGTACATGTGATCAAGAAGGCAAATGGGATGTTGGCCTATATCGCAAGGGAGATAGAATATAAAAGCAGAGATGTCTTGCTGCATCTGTACAGGGCATTGGTGAGGCCGCAGCTGGAATACTGTGTGCAGTATTGGTCCCCTTATTTACGGAAGGATATATTGGCCTTGGAGGGAGTGCAGAGAAGGTTCACCAGGTTGATACCAGAGATGAGGGGTGTTGATGTGCGGGTTAGGTTGATTGGCCAGGTTAAAAAATTGCCCCTTAGAGTCCTGGGATGTGTAGGTTAGAGGGATTAGCAGGTAAAATATGTGGGGATAGGGCCTGGGTGGGATAGTGGTCGGTGCAGACTCGATGGGCCGAATGGCCTCCTTCTGCACTGTAGGGTTTCTATGATTCTATGATTCTATGATTATGAGGAGAGACTGAGCAGATTGGGTTTGTACTTGTTGGAATTTAGAAGGTCGAGGGGGGATCTTATAGAAACCTATAAGATAGTGAAGGGGCTGGATAGTGTAGAGGTGGAGAGATTCTTTCCACTTAGAAAGGAAACTAGAACTAGAGGGCACAGCCTCACAATAAAGGGGGGTCAGTTTAGGACAGAGTTGAGGAGGAACTTCTTCTCTCAGAGGGTGGTGAATCTCTGGAATTCTCTGCCTACTGAAGTGGTGGAGGCTACCTCGTTGAATATGTTTAAATCACGGACAGATGGATTCCTGATCGGTAAGGGAATTAGGGGTTATAGGGATCAGGCGGGTAAGTGGAACTGATCCACTTCAGATCAGCCATGATCTTATTGAATGGCGGGGCAGGCTCGAGGGGCTAGATGGCCTGCTCCTGCTCCTATTTCTTATGTTCTTATGTTCTTATTAGCTAGCAAGCATCATGGTTATGAAAAATGCCATAACATGCAAGTCATTTTGAACTCCTCATTTCCAGACAGACAAGGTAGAAAGGAAAGATACAATTTTTTTTATTTTTTTCATTATTTCATGGGATATAGGTATTGCTGGCAATGCCAACATTTATTGCTCACCCTTAGTTGCACTTGAAACATAGAAACTAGAAGCTGGAGTAGGCCATTTGGCCCTTTGAGCCTGCTCCACTATTCATTTTGATCATGGCAGATCATCAGATTCAATATCTTGATCCCCCCCATATCCCTTCCTCCCTTTAGCCCCAAGAGCTATATCTAATTTCTTCTTGAAATCAGTCGTTTTGGCCTCAACTACTTTCTGTAGTGAATTCCACACATTCACTGCCCTCTGAGAGAAGAAATTTCGCCTCACCTCAGTTCTAAAAGGCTTACCCCTTATTCTCAAACTATGACCCCTAGTTCTGGACTCACCCACCATCGGGAATATTCCTGCTGAATCTACTCTGTCTAAGCCTGTTAGAATTTTATAAGTTTCTATGAGATCCCCTCTCACTCTTCTAAACTCCAGTGAACATAATCCTAACAGACTTAGTCTCTCCTCATATGACAGACCTGCCATCCCAGGAATCAGCCTGGTAAACCTTCACCATACTCCCTCTATAGCAAGGACATCCTTCCTCAGATAAGGGCACCAAAACTGCACACAGTACTCCAGGCCTCACCAATGCCCTATATAATTGCAGCGAAACATCCCTATCCCTATACTCAAATCCTCTCGCTACGGAGGCCAACTAACCATTTGCCTTTTTTACTGCCTGCTGTACCTGCGCACTTACTTTCAACAACTGATGCACAAGGACACCTCTCAATTTACACCCATTCAAGTAATAATCTGTCTTTGTATTATTGCAACTAAAGTGGATAATCTCACATTAGGGAGATGTTGGAGTCGGATACAACGATGCTACAATTGAGTAAAGGAAACTACAAGGCCATGAGGGAGGAGCTGGCCAGATTTGATTAGAAAGGGAGCCTAACAGGAAAGACTGTGGAACAACAGTGGCAGGAGTTTTTGGGGTAATTCAGAAAGCACAACATAAATTCATTCCAAGGAAGAGGAAGCATGTTAAGGGGAGGACAAGACAACCATGGCTGACAAGGGAAATCAGGTTTAGCATAAAAGCAAAGGAAAGAGCATACCGTCTGGTGACGAGTAGTGAGAAGCCAGAGGATTGGGAAGCCTTTAAAAGCGAGCAGAGGACAACTAAAAGAACAATAAGGGTGGAGAAGAGGAAATATGAGGGTAGACTAGATAGTAATATAAAAGAAGATTACAACAGTTTTTTTGATATATAAAAGGTAGGAGGGAGGCAAGACTGGACATTGGACTGCTGGAAAATGAGGCTGGAGAAGTAGTAATGAGGGACAAAGAAATGGCAGAGGAACTGAATGGGTACTTTGTATCAGCCCTCGTGGTGGAAGACACCAGTAACATGTGAGAACTCCAAAAGGGTCAGGGAGCAAAGGTAAATGAAGTGGCCATCACTAAGGAGAAGATGCTTGGGAAGCTGAAAGGTCTGAAGTTGGATAAATCACCCGGACAGGATGGAATACACCTTAGGGTTCTGAAGGAGATAGCTGAGGAGATTGTGGAGGCATTGGTGGTGATCTTTCAGGAATCACTGGAGTCAGGAAAGGTCATGATGTGGAGATGCCGGCGTTGGACTGGGGTGAACACAGTAAGAGTTTTAACCACACCAGGTTAAAGTCCAACAGGTTTATTTGGTAGCAAACACCATTAGCTTTCGGAGCGCTGCTCCTTCATCAGATGGAGTGGAAATGTGCTCTCAAACAGGGCACAGAGACACAAAAATCAAGTTACAGAATGCTGATTAGAATGCGAATCCCTACAACCAGCCAGATCTTAAAGATACAGACAGTGTGGGTGGAGGGAGCATTAAGCACACGTTAAAGAGATGTGTATTGTCTCCAGGCAGGACAGCCTGCAAGTCCAGGAGGCAAGCTGTGGGGGTTACTGATAATGTGACATAAATCCAACATCCCGGTTTAGGCTGTCCTCATGTGTGCGGAACTTGGCTATCAGTTTCTGCTCAGCGACTCTGCGCTGTCGTGTGTCGTGAAGGCCGCCTTGGAGAACGCTTACCTGAAGATCAGAGGCTGAATGTCCGTGACTGCTGAAGTGCTCCCCCACAGGAAGAGAACAGTCTTGCCTGGTGATTGTCGAGCGGTGTTCATTCATCCGTTGTCGTAGCGTCTGCATGGTTTCCCCAATGTACCATGCCTCGGGACATCCTTTCCTGCAGCGTATCAGGTAGACAACGTTGGCTGAGTTGCAAGAGTAGGTACCGTGTACCTGGTAGATGGTGTTCTCACGTGAGATGATGGCATCTGTGTCAATGATCCGGCACGTCTTGCAGAGGTTGCTGTGGCAGAGTTGTGTGGTGTCATGGTCATGGACTACTCTCCGGAATCGGTTGCATTCTTGGACACATGCATCTCCATTAAGGACGGTCACCTCAGCACCTCACTGTACCGCAAGCCCACGGATAACCTCACGATGCTCCACTTCTCCAGCTTCCACCCTGAACACGTTAAAGAAGCCATCCCCTACGGACAAGCCCTCCGAATACACAGAATCTGCTCGGATGAGGAGGATCGCAACAGACGCTGAAAGATGCCCTCATAAGAACAGGATATGGCGCTCGACTCATCGATCAACAGTTCCGACACGCCACAGCGAAAAACCGCACCAACCTCCTCAGAAGACAAACACGGGACACGGTGGACAGAGTACCCTTCGTCATCCAGTACTTCCCTGGAGCGGAGAAGCTACGGCATCTCCTCCAGAGCCTTCAACATGTCATTGATGAAGACGAACATCTCGCCAAGGCCATCCCCACACCCCCACTTCTTGCCTTCAAACAACCGCGCAACCTCAGACCATTGTCGCAGCAAACTACTCAGCCTTCAGGAGAACAGTGACCACGACACCACACAACCCTGCCACAGCAACCTCTGCAAGATGTGCCGGATCATCGACACGGATGCCATCATCTCACGTGAGAACACCATCTATCAGGTACACTGTACCTACTCTTGCAACTCGGCCAACGTTGTCTACATGATACGCTGCAGGAAAGGATGTCCCGAGGCATGGTACATTGGGGAAACCATGCAGACGCTACGACAACAGATGAATGAACACCGCTCGACAATCACCAGGCAAGACTGTTCCCTTCTTGTGGGGGAGCACTTCAGCGGTCACGGGCATTCAGCCTCTGATCTTCAGGTAAGCGTCCTCCAAGGCGGCCTTCACGACACACGACAGCGCAGAGTCGCTGAGCAGAAACTGATAGCCAAGTTCCGCACACATGAGGACGGCCTAAACCGGGATGTTGGATTTATGTCACATTATCAGTAACCCCCACAGCTTGCCTCCTGGACTTGCAGGCTGTCCTGTCTGGAGACAATACACATCTCTTTAACGTGTGTTTAATGCTCCCTCCACCCACATTGTCTGTATCTTTAAGATCTGGCTGGTTGTAGGGATTCGCATTCTAATCAGTATTCTGTAACTTGATTTTTGTGTCTCTGTGCCATGTTTGAGAGCACATTTCCACTCCATCTGACGAAGGAGCAGCGCTCCGAAAGCTAATGGTGTTTGCTACCAAATAAACCTGTTGGACTTTAACCTGGTGTTGTTAAAACTCTTACTGTCAGGAAAGGTCCCAGAGGACTGGAAAACGGCTAATGTAACACCCCTGTTTAAGAAGATTATTACTAGGGGCATAGAGTACAAGAGCAAGAGGTGGTAAGGCAAGGGACCCTTGGATAACGAGGGAGGTTATGAATTTAGTCAAAAGGAGAAAAGAAGCATATGTAAGGTTTAGGAAGCTAAAATTGGGCAGGGTCCATGAGGAATAAAAAGAAAGCAGGGAAGAACTCAAGCAGGGGATTAGGAGAGCAAGGAGGGGCCATGAAATGGCCTTGGCAATAGGGTTAAAGAGAATCCCAAGGCATTTTATACATACATTGAAAACAAGAGGATAATAAGGGAGAGGATAGGACCACTCGAGGATAAAGGAGGGAACTCGTGCTTGGAGGCAGCAGACGTGGGCAAGATCCTAATTGAGCACTTTGTATTGGTGTTCACCATGGAGAAGGACATGGAGGATAATGAGATTAGTGTGCAGCATGCTAATATGCTGGGGCATTTTGAGATCAGGAAAGAAGTGGCGTTGTGTCTCTTGAAGAGTATTAAGGTGGATAAGTCCCCAGGGCTTGATGGGATCTACCCCAGGTTATTGAGAGAGGCAAGAGAGGAGATTGCTGAGGCTCTGACAAAGATCTTTGTATCCTCGCTAGTTACTGGGGAGGTCCTGGAGGACTGGCGAGTAGCTAATGTTGTTCCTCTGTTCGAGAAAGGGAAAAAAGGATAATCCAAGAAATTAGAGACTGTCACATCAGTGGTTGGAAAGCTATTGGAGAAGATTCTTAGGGAGAGGATTTACGCACATTTGGAAAAGCATGGCCTAATTAGGGAAAGTCAGCATGGCTTTGTGCAGGGCAGGTCATGTCTTCCTAACTTGGTCGGCTTATGATGAAAGTAAGGAGGTGTGGGATAGAGGGAAAGTTGGCCGATTGGATAGGTAACTGGCTATCTGATCAAAATGTGGAGATGCCGGCGTTGGACTGGGGTAAACACAGTAAGAAGTTTAACAACACCAGGTTAAAGTCCAACAGGTTTATTTGGTAGCAAAAGCCACACAAGCTTTCGAGGCTCTGAGCCCCTTCTTCAGGTGAGTGGGAATTCTGTTCACAAACAGAACTTATAAGACACAGACTCAATTTACATGAATAATGGTTGGAATGCGAATACTTACAACTAATCCAGTCTTTAAGAAACAAAACAATGGGAGTGGAGAGAGCATCAAGACAGGCTAAAAAGATGTGTATTGTCTCCAGACAAGACAGCCAGTGAAACTCTGCAGGTCCACGCAACTGTGGGAGTTACAAATAGTGTGACATAAATTCTGATTCTAGGATCGCATGATAAAGACTCAGGAGGAAAAAAGCAGAAATATTTATGTGAAATAGTGTGACATAAACCCAATATCCCGGTTGAGGCCGTCCTTGTGTGTGCGGAACCTGGCTATCAGTTTCTGCTCCGCGACTCTGCGCTGTCGCGTGGACCTGCAGAGTTTCACTGGCTGTCTTGTCTGGAGACAATACACATCTTTTTAGCCTGTCTTGATGCTCTCTCCACTCCCATTGTTTTGTTTCTTAAAGACTGGATTAGTTGTAAGTATTCGCATTCCAACCATTATTCATGTAAATTGAGTCTGTGTCTTATAAGTTCTGTTTGTGAACAGAATTCCCACTCACCTGAAGAAGGGGCTCAGAGCCTCGAAAGCTTGTGTGGCTTTTGCTACCAAATAAACCTGTTGGACTTTAACCTGGTGTTGTTAAACTTCTTATCTGATCAAAGACAGAGGGTGGTGGTGGATGGAAAATTTTCGGACTGGAGGCAGGTTGCTAGCGGAGTGCCACAGGGATCAGTGCTTGGTCCTCTGCTCTTTGTGATTTTTATTAATGACTTAGAGGAGGGGGCTGAAGGGTGGATCAGTAAATTTGCTGATGACACCAAGATTGGTGGAGTAGTGGATGAGGTGGAGGGCTGTTGTAGGCTGCAAAGAGACATAGATAGGATGCAAAGCTGGGCTGAAAAATGGCAAATGGAGTTTAACCCTGATAAATGTGAGATGATTCATTTTGGTAGGACTAATTTAAATGTGGATTACAGGGTCTGAAGACTGTGGAGGAACAGAGAGATCTTGGGGTCCATATCCACAGATCTCTAAAGGTTGCCACTCAAGTGGATAGAGCTGTGAAGAAGGCCTATAGTGTGTTAGCTTTTATTAACGGGGTTGGAGTTTAAGAGCCGTGGGGTTATGCTGCAGCTGTACAGGGTCTTGGTGAGACCACATTTGGAATATTGTGTGCAGTTCTGGTCACTTCACTATAAGAAGGATGTGGAAGCGCTGGAAAGAGTGCAGAGGAGATTTACCAGGATGCTGCCTGGTTTGGAGGGTAGGTCTTATGAGGAAAGGTTGAGGGAGCTCGGGCTGTTCTCTCTGGAGCGGAGGAGGCTGAGGGGAGACTTAATAGAGGTTTATAAAATGATGAAGGGGATAGATAGAGTGAACGTTCAAAGACTATTTCCTCGGGTGGATGGGGCTATTAGGATCAGGCAGGCTAGGAAAGTGTTTCTCTGGAGTAAAGGGAAATACGGTGTCATCAGGGAGGAAATTAGACGGGTAAATTGGAAGGAGGAATTCTTGGGGAAAAGTACCGAAGGAAAGTGGAGGATTTTCAAGGAATGTTTGTCTGGAGCTCTGCATGACAACGTTCCGATGAGACAGGGGGGTGTTGGTAGGGTACGGGAACCGTGGTGCACGAAGGTTGTGATGAACCTGGTGAATAAGAAAAGAGAGGCGTACAGAAGGTTCAGAGAGCTAGGAGGTGTTAAGGATTTAGAGGAGTATACGGGATGTAGGAAGGAGCTTAAGAAGGAAATTAGGAGAGCGAGAAGGGGGTCATGAGAAGACCTTGGCGGGTAAGATTAAGGAGAATCCCAAGGCTTTCTACAAATATGTCAAGAGTAAAAGGATGAGATGTGAAGGCATAGGACCCTTAAAAGGTGAAGGGGGAAAAGTTTGTGCGGAACCGTTAGAAATGGCGGAGGTGCTTAATGAATACTTTACCTCGGTATTCACGGTGGAAAGGGATCTGGGTGGTTGTACTGCTGGTTTGCGGTGGACAGAAAGGATCGAGCATGTGGACATAAAGAAAGAGGATGTGTTGGAACTATTGAATGGCATCAAGGTTGGTAAGTCGCCGGGACCGGATGGGATGTACCCCAGGTTACTGTGGGAGGCGAGGGAGGAGATTGCGGAGCCTTTGGCGATGATCTTTGCATCGTCGATGGAGACGGGAGAGGTTCCGGAGGATTGGAGGATTGCAGATGTGGTCCCTATATTCAAGAAAGGGAACAGGGAGAGCCCGGGAAATTACCGACCGGTGAGTCTAACCTCAGTGGTTGGTAAGTTGATGGAGAGGATCCTGAGAGACAGGATTTATGATCATCTAGAGAAGTTTAGTATGATCAAAAGTAGTCAGCACGGCTTTGTCAAGGGCAGGTCGTGCCTTACGAGCCTGGTTGAGTTCTTTGAAAATGTGACCAAACACATTGACGAAGGAAGAGCGGTGGATGTGGTCTATATGGACTTCAGCAAGGCGTTCGATAAGGTCCCCCATGCAAGACTTCTTGAGAAAGTGAGAGGGCATGGGATCCAAGGGGCTGTTGCCTTGTGGATCCAGAACTGGCTTGCCTGCAGAAGGCAGAGAGTGGCTGTGGAGGGGTCTTTCTCTGCATGGAGGTCAGTGACCAGTGGAGTGCCCCAGGGATCTGTTCTGGGACCCTTGCTGTTTGTCATTTTCATAAATGACCTGGATGAGGAAGTGGAGGGATGGGTTGGTAAGTTTGCTGACGACACCAAGGTAGGTGGTGTTGTGGATAGTTTGGAGGGATGTCAGAAGTTGCAGCGAGACATAGATAGAATGCAAGACTGGGCGGAGAAGTGGCAGATGGACTTCAACCCGGATAAGTGTGTGGTGATCCATTTTGGCAGATCCAATGGGATGAAGCAGCAGTATAATATGAAGGGTACCATTCTTAGCAGTGTAGAGGATCAGAAGGACCTTGGGGTCCGGGTCCATAGGACTCTTAAATCGGCCTCGCAAGTGGAGGATGCGGTCAAGAAGGCGTACGGCGTACTGGCCTTCATTAATCGAGGGATTGAGTTTAGGAGTCGGGAGATAATGCTGCAGCTTTATAGGACCCTGGTTAGACCCCACTTGGAGTACTGCGCGCAGTTCTGGTCACCTCATTACAGGAAAGATGTTGAAGCCATTGAAAGGGTGCAGAGGAGATTTACAAGGATGTTGCCTGGATTGGGGGGCATGCCTTATGAGGATAGGTTGAGGGAGCTTGGTCTCTTCTCCCTGGAGAGACGAAGGATGAGAGGTGACCTGATAGAGGTTTACAAGATGTTGAGAGGTCTGGATAGGGTAGACTCCCAGAGGCTATTTCCAAGGGCTGAAATGGTTGCTACGAGAGGACACAGGTTTAAGGTGCTGGGGGGTAGGTACAGAGGAGATGTCAGGGGTAAGTTTTTCACTCAGAGGGTGGTGGGTGAGTGGAATCGGCTGACGTCGGTGGTGGTGGAGGCAAACTCGTTGGGGTCTTTTAAGAGACTTCTGGATGAGTACATGGGATTTAATGGGATTGAGGGCTATAGATAGGCCTAGAGGTGGGGATGTGATCGGCGCAACTTGTGGGCCGAAGGGCCTGTTTGTGCTGTGGCTTTCTATGTTCTATGTTCTATTACAAGGGGGCATAACTACAGGGTTCATGGTGGGAGATATAGGAAGGATATCAGAGGTAGGTTCTTTATGCAGAGAGTGGTTGGGGTGTGGAATGGACTGCCTGCAGTGATAGTGGAGTCAGAAACTTTAGGAACATTTAAGTGGTTATTGGATAGGCACATGGAGCACACCAGGATGATAGGGAGTGGGATAGCTTGATCTTGGTTTCAGATAAAGTTCGGCACAACATCGTGGGCCGAAGGGCCTGTTCTGTGCTGTACTGTTCTATGTTCTATGTTTATCTTGATTGATTTTTTTGAGGAGGTGACAAAGGTGGTTGATGAGGATAGCGCAATGGATGTTGTCTACATAGATTTTGATAAGGATTTCGACAAGGGCCCTCATGGTAGGCTCATCCAGAAGATTAAGATGCGTTGGATCCACGGTGACTTGGCCACCTGGATTCAGAATTGGCTTGCCCATAGATGTCAGAGAGTAGTGATAGAAGGGTGTTTTTCTAACTGTAGATCCGCGACTAGTGATGTTCTGCAGGGATCTGTACTGGGACCTCTGCTGTTTCTGATATATATAAATGACTTGGATGAAAATGTAGATGGGTGGGTTAATAAGTTTGCAGACAACACATAGATAGGTTGAGCTGTGGATAGTGTAGAAAGTTCTCGAAGGGTACAGTAGGATGTAGATAAATTGCAGATATGGGCAGAAAAATGGCAGATGGAGTTTAATCTGGGCAAGTATGAGGTGCTGTACTTTGGAAGATCAAATGTTAAGGGTAAATATACAGTTAATGGCAGGACCCTGAACACTGTTGATGTACAGAGGGATTTTGGAGTTCAAGTCCATAGAATCATACAGTGCAGAAGAGGCCCTTTGCCTCTTAGAGACACCTGAACTCTCACCCCATCCCATCTGCCATCATTTGGCCCAAAGCCCTGAATGTTATGATGTGCTAAGTGCTCATCCAGGTACTTTTTAAAGGATGTGAGGCAACCCACCTCTACCACCCTTTTAGGCAGCGCATTCCAGACTGTCACCACCCTCTGGATAAAAAGATTTTTTCTCACATCCCCCTTCTTTCTGGTTGTATCGCAGTTTGGTATGCCCCCTGCTCTGCCCATAAGAACGTAAGAAATAGGAGCAGGAGTAGGCCATCTCGCCCCTTGAGCCTGCCCCGCCATTCAATAAGATCATGGCTGATCTGATAGTGGTTTAGTTCCACTTACCCGCCCGCTCACCATAACCCTTAATTCCCTTATTGATCAGAAATCTATCTACCTGTGACTTAAACATATTTAACGAGGTAGCCTCCACTGCTTCAATGGGCAGAGAATTCCAGACATTCACTACCCTCTGAGAGAAGAAGTTCCTCTTCAACTCTGTTCTAAACTGACTCCCCCTTATTTTGAGGCTGTGTCCTCTAGTTCTTGTTTCCTTTCTAAGTGGAAAGAATCTCTCTGCCTCTACCCTGTCTAGCCCCTTCATTATCTTATATCAAAGACTATTTCCTCGGGTGGATGGAGCTATTACAAGGGGGCATAACTATAGGGTTCGTGGTGGGAGATACAGGACGGATATCAGAGGTAGGTTCTTTACGCAGAGAGTGGTTGGGGTGTGGAATGGACTGCCTGCAGTGATAGTGGAGTCAGACACTTTAGAAACATTTAAGCGGTTATTGGATAGGCACATGGAGCACCACCAGGATGATAGGGAGTGGGATAGCTTGATCTTGGTTTCTGATAAAGCTCGGCACAACATCGTGGGCCGAAGGGCCTGTTCTGTGCTGTACTGTTCTATGTTTATATGTCTCTATAAGATCTCCCCTCAGCCTTCTAAACTCCAACGAGTACAGGCCCAATCTACTCAATCTATCCTCATAGGCTAACCCCCTCATCTCCGGTATCAACCTGGTGAACCTTCTCTGTACTCCCTCCAAGGCCAATATATCCTTGTGCAAATAAGGGGACCAAAATTGCACACAGTACTCTAGTTGCGGCCTCACCAGTACCTTGTACAATTGCAGCAAGACCTCCCTGCTTTTATACTCCATCCCCTTTGCGATAAAGGCCAACATTCCATTTGCCTTCTTGATCACCTGCTGTACCTGCAAACTAAGTTTTTGCGATTCATGCACAAGGACCCCCAGGTCCCTCTGCACAGTAACATGTTGTAATTTTTCACCATTTAAATAATGGTCCATTTTACTATTATTCCTTCCAAAGTGGATAACCTCACACTTGTCAACGTTATATTCCATCTGCCAGATCCTCGCCCACTCACTTAGCCTATCCAAATCTCTCTGCAGACTTTCCGCATCCTCCACGCAATTCGCTTTCCCACTCATCTTTGTGTCATCCGCAAGACCAAGATGTCATGCCCAAGACCACAAGGAACTACAAAAGGTCGTGAATGTAGCCCAATCCACCACCTCCCATCCATTGACTCTGTCTACACTTCCCTCTGCCTCGGCAAAGCAGCCAGCATAATTAAGGACCCCACGCACCCCAGACATTCTTCCTTCGGGAAAAAGATACAAAAGTCTGAGGTCACATCCTAACCTACTCAAAAACAGCTTCTTCCCTGCTGCTGTCAGACTTTTGAATGGACTTACTTTGCATTAAGTTGATCTTTCTCTACACCCTAGCTATGACTGTAACACTACATTCTGCACTCTCTCGTTTCCTTCTTTATGAATAGTATGTTTTGTCTGTATAGCGCGCAAGAAACAATACTTTTCACTGTTTGTTAAAACATGTGACAATAATAAATCAAATCAAATCAAACCTCCTGCCCTTCACCTTGAACCTATGTCCCCTCAGACTGACCCTTCAACTAAGGGGAACAGCTACTCCTTATCCACTCTGTCCATGTCCCTCATAATCTTGTACACCTCGATCAGGTTGCCCCTCAATCTACTCGGCCCCAACGATAACAACCCAAGCCTACACAACCTCTCTTCATAACTTAAATGTTCCATCCCAGGCAGCATCCTGGTGAATCTCCTCAGCACCCCCTCCAGTGCAATCACATCCTTCCAATACAATGGCGACCAGAACTGCACACAGTACTCCAGCTGTGGCCTCACTGACTTTCCTGCTTTTGTAATCTATGCCTTGATTGATAAAGGCAAACGTCCCATATGCCTTTATCACCACTCTACTAACATGTCCTTCCACCTTCAGAGATCTGTGGACAAATACGCCAAGGTTTCCTTGTTCCACAGAATTTCCTAGTGTCCTACCATTCATTGAATACTACCTTGTCATATTACTCCTTCTGAAGTGTATCAACTCACTTTTCAGGGTTAAATTGCATCTGCCACTTATCTGCCTATTTGACCATTCCGTCTATATCTTCTTGTAACCCAAGATACTCAGCCTCACTGTTAACCACCCAGCCAATCTTTGTGTCATCTGCAAACTTACTAATCCTACCCCCCACATATTCATCTATGTTTATATAGATGACAAACAATAGGGGACCCAACACAGATCCCTGTGGTACTGGCTTCCAGTAACTAAAGCAGCCGTCTGTCATCATCCTTTGTCTCTGAGCCAATTTTGAATCCACTTAATTAAATTACCCTGTATTCCATGTGAATTTACCTTCTTTACAAGTCTCCTAGAAAGGAAACAAGAACTAGAGGACACAGCCTCAAAATAAGGGGGAGTCAGTTTGGAACAGAGTTGAGGAGGAACTTCTTCTCTTAGAGGGTATGAATCTCTGGAATTCTCTGCCCCTTGAAGCAGTGGAGGCTACTTCGTTAAATATGTTTAAGTCACAGGTAGATAGATTTCTGATCAATAAGGGAATTAAGGGTTATGGGGAGCGGGCAGGTAAGTGGAACTAAACCACTATCAGATCAGCCATGATCTTATTGAATGGCGGGGCAGGCTTGAGGGGCTAGATGGCCTACTCCTGCTCCTATTTCTTATGTTCTTAAGGCTTTGCTGAAATCTAAATAAACTACATCGACTGCACTACCCTCGTCCACACACCTGGTCACCTCCTCAAAAAAATTGATTCGAATTTGTAAGGCACGACATCCCTCTGATGAAACTACACAGACTATCCCTGATCAAACCTCCAATAGATTTCCTACCACTGACATGAGACTCACTGACATGTAGTTCCCTGGTTTATCTCTACAACCCTTCTTAAATAATGGAACCACATTGAGTTTCAGGCACCCACTACTTTCTGTGTAAAAAATCTGCCTCGTACATCTCTTTTAAACCTTGCCCCTCGCACCTTAAACCTGTGCCCCCTCGTAATTGATTCTTCCACCCTGGGAAAAAGCTTCTGACTACCAACCCTATTAACGTGCCTTTCCGCCTTCAGTCATCTGGCACCTCCCCCATGGGTAGAGAGGAATTTAAAAATTGGGTCAGAGCCCCTGCAATCTCCTCCCTTGGCTCCCGCGGCAGTCTAGGGTACAATTCATCCCCACCTGGACATTCATCCACTTTTAAGGTTGACAACTCCTTGAATACCTTGTCCTTCCCTGTGTCAATTTTCTCAAGAACCTCACAGTCTCTCTCCCTGAATTCCATACCATCGTCCTCATTCACTTGGGTGAAGATGGAGGTGAAGTAGTCATTGAATGCTCTACCAATGTTCTCTGGCTCCACCCACAGATTTGAATTGATTTTTGATTTGATTTATTATTGTCACATGTATCAGTATACAGGATTATAGAGTATGAGTTATAAGGCGAGGCTGGACAAACTATGGTTGTTTTCTCTGGAGTGGAAGAGGCTGAGGAAGACCTGATAGCAGTATATAAAATTATGAGAGGCATGATATATTAATTCACAGGATCACAGAATACTACAGTGCAAAAGAGGCCCTTTAGCCCATTGAGTCTGCACTGACGCATTAATGCCCTGACCTGCCCACCTAATCCCATTTGCCAGCACTTGGCCCATAGTCTTGAATGTTATGATGTGCCAAGTGCTCATCCAGGTACTTTTTAAAGGATGTGAGGCATCCTGCTTCCACCAGCCTCCCAGGCAGTGCATTCCAGACAGTCACCACCCTCTGAGTAAAAATGTTTTTCCTCAAATCCCCCCTAAACCTCCCATCCCTCACTTTTAACTTGTGTCCCCTCTTAACTGATCATAAGACCATAAGACATAGGAGCGGAAGTAAGGCCATTCGGCCCATTGAGTCCACTCCACCATTCAATCATGGTTGATTTCAACTCCATTTACCCGCTCTCTCCCCATAGCCCTTAATTCCTCGAGAAATCAAGAATTTATCAATTTCTGTCTTGAAGACGCTCAACGTCTCGGCCTCCACAGCCCTCTGTGGCAATGAATTCCACAGATCCACCACTCTCTGGCTGAAGAAATTTCTCCTCATCTCTGTTCTAAAGTGACTCCCTTTTATTCTAAGGCTGTGCCCCCGCGTCCTAGTCTCCCCTGTTAATGGAAACAACTTCCCTACGTCCATCCTATCTAAGCCGTTCATTATCTTGTAAGTTTCTATCAGATCTCCCCTCAACCTCCTAAACTCCAATGAATATAATCCCACGATCCTCAGACGTTCATCGTATGTCAGGCCTACCATTCCTGGGATCATCCGTGTGAATCTCCGCTGGACCCGCTCCAGTGCCAGTATGTCTTTCCTGAGGTGTGGGGCCCAAAATTGCTCACAGTACTCCAAATGGGGCCTAACCAGTTTTATAAAGCCTCAGAAGTACATCCCTGCTTTTGTATTCCAAGCCTCTTGAGATAAATGACAACATTACATTTGCTTTCTTAATTACGGACTCAACCTGCAAGTTTACCTTTAGAGAATCCTGGACTAGGACTCCCAAGTCCCTTTGCACTTTAGCATTATGAATTTTGTCACCGTTTAGAAAATAGTCCATGCCTCTATTCTTTTTTCCAAAGTGTACGACCTCGACCTATACAAATCCATCATGATCCTTGAACTAAAGGGAACAGCTGCTCCCTATCCACTCTGTCCATGCCCCTCATAATCTTGAACACCTCAATCACACCTCAGTATTTTCTGCTCCAACGAAAGCAACCCACGTCTATCCAACCTCTCTTCATAACTTAAATGTTCCATCCCAGGCAACATCCTGGTGAGTCTCCTCTGCACTCCCTCCAATGTGTTCACGTTCTTCCTATAATGTGGCGACCTGAACTGCACACAATATTCCAGCTGTGGCCTCACCAAAGTTCTATACAAATCCATCATGACCTCTCTGCTTTGAAATCTATACCCCGATTGATAAAGGCGAGTGTGCCATATACCTTTTTCAAAGAACAAAGAAAATTACAGCACAGGAACAGGCCCTAAGGCCCTCCAAGCCTGCACCGACCATGCTGCCCGACTTAACTAAAACCCCCTACCCTTCCGGGGACCATATCCCTCTATTCCCATCCTATTCATGCATTTGTCAAGACGCCCCTTAGAAGTCACGACCGTATCCGCTTCCACTACCTCCCCCAGCAATGAGTTTCAGGCACCCACTACTTTCTGTGTAAAAAATCTGCCTCGTACATCTCTTTTAAACCTTGCCCCTCGCACCTTAAACCTGTGCCCCCTAGTAATTGATTCTTCCACCCTGGGAAAAAGCTTCTGACTACCAACCCTATTAACGTGCCTTTCCGCCTTCAGAGATCCATGGACAAACACGCCAAGGTCCCTTTGTTCTTCGGAACTTCCCAGTGTCAGACCTTTCAAAATATCCTTGTCAAATTACTCTTTCCAAAGTGCATCAACTCACACTTTTCAGGGTTAAATTCCATCTGCCACTTATTCACCCATTTGACCATCTCGTCTATATCTTCCTGTAATCCAAGACACTCGGCCTCACTGTTAACTACCCGGCCAATCTTTGTGTCATTGGCAAACTTACTGATCCTACCCCCCACATAGTCATCTATGTCATTTACATAAATGACGAACAATAGGGGGCCCAGCACGGATCCCTGTCGTACGCCACTGGTCACTGGCCATTACATAAGCAATTCAGAGAAGGTGCACGAAGCTCATTCCTGGGATGAAAGGCTCATCTTATGAAGAACCGTTGAACAAGTCGGGTCTTTACCCATTGGCATTTGAAAGAATGAAAGTTCATCTCATTAAAAGGTCTAAGATCCTGAGGAGACTTGACAGGAAGGATACTCGAAACATAGAAACATAGAACAGTACAGCACAGTACAGGCCCTTCGGCCCACGATGTTGTGCCGAGCATTGTCCAAAACCAAGATCAAGCTATCCCACCTCCCTATCATTCTAGTGTGCTCCATGTGCCTATCCAATAACCGCTTGAAAGTTCCTAAAGTGTCCGACTCCATTATCACAGCAGGCAGTCCATTCCACGCCCCAACCACTTTCTGAGTAAAGAACCTACCTCGGACATCCCTCTTATATCTTCCACCATGAACCTTATAGTTATGCCCCCTAGTAACAGCTACATCCACCCGAGGAAATAGTCTCTGAACGTCCACTCTATCTATCCCCCTCATCATCTTATAAACTTCTATTAAGTCGCCTCTCAACCTCCTCTGCTCCAAAGAGAAAAGCCCTAGCTCCCTCAACCTTTCCTCATAAGACCTACCCTCCAAACCAGGCGGCATCCTGGTAAATCTCCTTTTCTCCTTTCCAGTGCTTCCACATCCGTCTTATAGTGAGGTGACCAAGACTGCACACAATATTCCAAATGTGGTCTCACCAAGGTCCTGTACAGTTGCAGCATAACCCCACGGCTCTTAAACTCAAACCCCCTGTTAATAAACGCAATTTTATGTTTTATGTTTTCATCAAAATTGCTTATGATGCTAAAGCGAAATATTTTGGATGCAGGAAATTCGGAATAAAAACAGAAAATTCTGGAAATACTCAGCATTTTGTGTTATTTACAGTATTATTTACTTTATACTGAATTAATAAATTCAGCACAATGTAAAGCATCCTTGGATGTTTTCAAGACCCATCCTCTGTAGGACACTTTTATACAATCCTGCCTCACGGGGTGGAAGGATTGTTTAACGCACTATTCCAGCCAATTCTACTGTAGAGAAAGGAAAGGAAGAACATCATCGGGCAAAGAGCAAGCGAGCAGTAGTAATAGGGGACTCGCTAGTTAGAGGCACAGACAGGCGTTTCTGTGGCCGTGATCGAGACTCCAGGGTCGTGTGTTGCCTCCCTGGTGCCAGGGTCAAGGATGTCTGAGTGGTTGCAGGACATTCTTAACGGGGAGGGTGGGCAACCAGAAGTCGTTGTACATACTGGCACCAATGACATAGGTAGAAAAAGGGTGAATATAGAGAGTTAGGCAGAAGGCTAAAGTGCAGGACCTTGAAGGTAGTAATTTCTGGACTACTACCGGTGCCACGTGGTAGTGGGAGTAGTGACGCGGTCAGTGTGGTTCTCCCTCAGGGCAAGTGACGTGGTCAGTGTGGCTCTCTCTCAGGGTCGGTAACACAGTCAGTGTGTGTCTCTCTTTCAGCGTCAGCGACACAGTCAGTGTGGCTCTCTCTCAGGGTCAGTCTGGCTCTCTCTCAGCATCAAAGACGCGGTCAGTGTGGCTGTCCCTCAGGGTCATAAGAACATAAGAACTAGGAGCAAGAGTAGGCCATCTGGCCCCGCGAGCCTGCTCCGCCATTCAATAAGATCATGGCTGATCTTTTTGTGGACTCAGCTCCACTTACCCGCCCGCTCACCATAATCCTTAATTCCCTTACTGTTCAAAAATTTTATCTATCCTTGCCTTAAAAACATTCAATGAGGTAGCCTCAACTGCTTCACTGGGCAGGGAATTCCACAGATTCACAACCCTTTTTGTGACGACGTTCCTCCTCAACTCAGTCCTAAATCTGCTCCTCCTTATTTTGAGGCCGTGCCCCCTAGTTCTAGTTTCACCTGCCAGTGGAACCAACTTCCCTGCTTCTATCTTATCTATTCCCTTCATAATCTTGTATGTTTCTATAAGATCTCCCCTCATTCTTCTGAATTCCAATGAGTGTATTCAGTCTCTCCTCATAAACCAACCCTCTCCACTCTGGAATCAACCTCGTGAATCTCCTCTGCACCCCCTCCAGTGCTAGTATATCCTTTCTCAAGTAAGGAGACCAAAACTGTACGCAATACTCCAGATGTGGCCTCACCAGCACCTTATACAGCTGCAACATAACCTCGCTGTTTTTAAACTCCATCCCTCGAGCAATGAAGGACAAAATTCCATTTACCTTCCTAATCACCTGCAAACCAACTCCTTGAGATTCCTGCACAAGGACATCCAGGTCTCTCTGCACAGCAACATGCTGCAATTTTTAACCATTTAAATAATAGTCCATTTTGCTGTTATTCCTACCAAAATGGATGACCTCACATTTACAAAATTCTTTTATTTAAAAAAAGTTATTTTAATTTTAATGGGAGGAGTGATGCTGGAGAGCTCATACTCATATCACACACAGGCACCTCTCTCTTCCTAACACATACACACACACATCTCCCTCATTCGCTCTCTCTCACACACACACTTGCTCCCTCTCTCATACACTCGATCTACACACTCACCCCCCCCTCACACACTGCCCCCCTCACACACACACCCCCTCACACACTCACCCCCTCTCACACACTCACTCCCCTCACACATAATACCCTCCACTCTCTCTCGCACACTCACCCCCTCTTTTGCACACTCACCCCCTCTCTCGCACACTCATCCCCTCTCTTGCACACTCACCCCCCTCACACATGATACCTTCCACTCTCTCTTGCACACTCACCCCTTCTCTCGCACACTGACCTCTGACTGGACCAGCAACATTTCAGTATTTTTCAGATGTGCCTGTCTTACAATGGACCCACTGGATTCTGGGGACCCCAGTTTAGGAAGCTCTGTGAGGTGATCTCTAATCCCTCTCGTTTTATTATTGTTACATTTGAATAGTTATACATGATTTACAATTGCTGAACAGATTATAAAACATTAAAGGTTGAATTAATTTACATCACAAGTTTAATTCCTGCTATGTTTTAGCCTTGACTTTCTCCAAGTTCTGGATGCCTTGATTGTTTGCATGGACTTGCTTCAGAAACAAACCATGTAAGTACTGGAATCACTTGGTAAAGATGTCAGAGGCTTCTATGCTGCACAGAAATTGTTGATGGGCTGGAAATGTTCCTTGATAGCATGGCTCGATTTTGCACATAAACAGGCAATGGAAACTTGGACGTAAAATGATCTTCGTAGCTCTGACAGTGAAAGCTCCCTCTCTTTGATGGGGTTCCAGCCCTGATTGGTTGTGCAACCTCTTCATGTGCCAAATTCATGTGCCAAATTTTGTTATTTCTTTGTAGAATACCTGGGAACGTGATAGAAATAGTTGTTCAGAATGAGCTGAAATGAGCTTCTGACGCCTTATTTGGCCTACTTCAACCTGTGTGACGTTTCCCGTCTCTGCACCTATCTTAGATCATCTGCTGCTGAAACCCTCATTCATACCTCTAGCCTTGATTATTTCAATTATCTCCTGGCTGGTGTCTCATTTTACATCTTCCATAAACTCAACCAAAACTCTGCTGCCTAACTCACCAAATCTCACTCACCCATTGCCTTTCTGCTCACTGACGACATGGTGGCACAGTTAGTAACAAAAGGCAATGTAATGACAGTAGAAGAAAAGAGACATAACTAACATAAAGATCAGAATACAATTCAAATGGATTGAAGATTGTCCACTTGGATAAGCATGGATTAATAAAGGAAAGCTTGTTGGTCTATATAGATAGACCAACAAGAGGCGAGGCCACATTGGATTTGGTACTGGGTAATGAACCAGGCCAGGTGTTAGATTTGGCGGGAGGTGAGCACTTTGGTGATAGTGACCACAATTCGATTACGTTTACCTTAGCAATGGAAAGGGATAGGTATATACCAAAGGGCAAGAGTTATAGCTGGGGGAAAGGAAATTGTGATGCGATTAGGCGAGATTTAGGTGGCATAGGCTGCCTGGTATGGAAGGGCTTAGTTATGAGGAGAGATTGGGTAAACTGGGGTTGTTCTCACTGGAAAGACGGAGGATGAGGGGAGACCTAATAGAGGTGTATAAAATTATGAAAGGCATAGATAGGGTGAACGGTGGGAAGCTTTTTCCCAGGTCGGTGGTGACGTTCACGAGGGGGTCATAGGTTCAAGGTGAGTGGGGGGGAGGTTTGACACGGATATCAGAAGGACGTATTTTACACAGCGGGTGGTGGGAGCCTGGAATGCGCTGCCGGGCAAGATGGTGGAGGCGGACACACTGGGAACGTTTAAGACTTATCTAGACAGCCACATGAACGGAGTGGGAATGGAGGGATACAAAAGAATGGTCTAGTTTGGAGCAGGGAGCAGGGAGCAGCGCGGGCTTGGAGGGCCGAAGGGCCTGTTCCTGTGCTGTATTGTTCTTTGTTCTTTGTTCTTTGACAGGAGGTAAAAGAGGAGGGGGAGTTTCATTTTTGATTAGGGAGAACATCACGGCAATACTGAAAGGGGATATATCCAAGGGTTCACCCACTATGTCTATATGGATAGAACTGAGAAATAAGAAGGGAGAGATCACTTTGATAGGATTGTACTACAGGCCCCCAAATAGCGGAAAATTGAGCAGCAAATATGTACGATACGGTAGCACAGTGGTTAGCACAGCTGCTTCGCAGCGCCACGGACCCGGGTTCGATTCCCAGCTTGGGTCACTATCTGTATGGAGTTTGCATGTTCTCCCCATGTCTGCGTGGGTTTCCAAAGAACAAAGAAAATTACAGCACAGGAACAGGCCCTTCGGCCCTCCAAGCCTGCACCGACCATGCTGCCCGCCTGAACTTAAACCCCCTACCCTTCTGGGGACCATTTCCCTCTATTCCCATCCTATTCATGTATTTGTCAAGACGTCCCTTAAAAGTCACTGTCATATCTGCTTCCACTACCTCCAATCTTTGTATCATCAGCAAATTTGCTGATCCAATTTACCACATTATCATCCAGATCATTGATATCGATGACAAACAACAATGGACCCAACACCGATCCCTGCGGCACACCACTAGTCACAGGCCTCCACTCAGAGAAGCAATCCTCCACAACCACTCTCTGGCTTCTTCCATTGAAAGAAGTTTAACAACACCAGGTTACCAACACCAGATATATCTTTGACTTCCGTTGGAGTCCGTTTTGATCTTTTCAATTTCTCACCAATGATCTCTGACTAAGTCACAATATAAATATTCCTCACCATAATTCCGGAGTCTAGAACTGAGGGTACCCTGGGCGCTTCGAAACCGCCCACTCAGGAAAGGCTGCCAGGTAGTGGATAGGCAGCAGTTTCCTTTTCTCTCTCTTGGGAGCGCTACTCTAGTGAAGTAGACGCAAGGTGGCCATTGTTTCATCGGCAAGAGAGAGAATCACTCGGGCATTGGTGGGGTTTGGGTGACGGAGAACCCAACCTAAAATAAGCCCAGTGGAGTTAAAAAGAGGGATCCCGCTACAACTTACTGTGTTTACCCCAGTCCAACGCCGGCATCTCCACATCACTTCTTCCATTGAGCCAATGTCTAATCCAATTTACTACCTCCCCATGTATACCCAGCGACTGAACCGTCCTAACTAACCTCCCATGAGGGACCTTGTCAAAGGCCTTGCTGAAATCCAGGTAGACAACATCCACCACCTTCCCTTCATCCACTTTCCTGGTAACCTCCTCGAAAAACTCTAATAGATTGGTCAAACATGACCTACCACGCACAAAGCCATGTTGACTCTCCCTAATAAGTCCCTGTCTATCCAATCTGCCATCTGTCTATCCATCTGCCATCTCACCGCCCAAGTCTCCAACCGATCTATATCCTGCTGTATCTTTGTGCCTTTGTTTAAGAAGGACTGCAGGGAAAAGCCTGGGAACTACAGTCTGGTGAGTCTAACGTCTGTAGTGGGTAAGATATTCTGAAAGACAGGATGTACAGGTATTTAGAGAGGCAAGGACTGATTAGGGACAGTAAGCATGGCTTTGTGAGTGGAAAATCATGTCTCACAAATTTAATTGAGTTTTTTGAAGGAGTAACCAAGAAGGTAGATGAGGGCAGTGCAGTTGATGTTGTCTACATGGACTTTAGCAAGGCCTTTGACAAGGTACCTCATGGTAGGCTGTTGCATAAGGTTAAATCTCACAGGTTCCAGGGTTAGGTAACCAACTGGATACAAAATTGGTTGACGACAGAAGACAGAGGGTGGTTGTAGAGAGTTTTTCAAACTGGAGGCCTGTGACCAGTGGTGTGCCTCAGAGATCAGTGCTGCGCCAACTGTTATTTGTCATTTATATTAATGATTTGGATGAGAATATATGGGGCATGGTTAGTAAGTTTGCAGATGACACCAAGATTGGTGACATTGTGGACAGTGAAGAAGGTTATTTAGGATTGCAATGAGATCTTGATCAATTGGGCCAGTGGGCTGATGAATGGCAGATGGAGTTTAATTTAGATAAATGTGAAGTGATGCATTTTAGTAGATCAAACCAGGGCAGGACTTACTCAGTTAATGGTAGGGCATTGGGGAGAGTTATAGAACAAAGCGATCTAGGAGTACAGGTTCATAACTTCTTGAAAGTGGAATTACAAGTGGACAGAGTGGTGAAGAAGGCATTCGACATGCTTGGTTTCATTGGTCAGAACATTGAATACAGGAGTTGGGACGTCTTGTTGAAGTTGCGCAAGACATTGGTAAGGCCACACTCGGAATACTGTGTACAGTTCCGGTCACCCTATTATAGAAAGGATATTATTAAACTAGAAAGAGTGCAGAATAGATTTACTAGAGTGCTACCAGGACTTGATGATTTGAGTTATCAGGAGAGGCTGGATGGACTAGGACTTTTTTTCCCTGGAGCGTAGGAAGCTGAGGGGTGATCTTATAGAGGTCTATAAAATAATATGGGGCATAAATAAGGTAGATAGTCAACATCATTTAGGGCGGCAAGGTAGCACAGTGGTTAGCACTGCTGCTTCACAGCTCCAGGGACCTGGGTTCGATTCCTGGCTTGGGTCACTGTCTGTGTGGAGTTTGCACATTCTCCTCGTGTCTGCGTGAATTTCCTCTGGGTGCTCCGGTTTCCTCCCACAGTCCAAAGATGTGCGGGTTAGGTTGATTGGCCATGTTAAAATTGCCCCTTAGTGTCCTGAGATGCATAGGTTAGAGGGATTAGTGGGTAAAATATGTAGGGATCTGGGAGCAGGGTCTGGGTGGGATTGTGGTCAGTGCAGACTCGATGGGCCAAATGGCCTCTTTCTGTACTGTAGGGTTTCTATGATTTCTATGATCTTTTCCCAAAGGTAGGGGAGTCTAAAGGTCGAGAGCATAGGTTTAAGGTGAGAGGCGAGAGATACAAAAAGAAAGGATCCAGAGGGGCAATGTATTCACTCAGAGGGTGGTGAGTGTCTGGAATGAGCTGCCAGAGGCAGTAGTAGAGGCGGGTACAATTTAGACATGGGTAAGATGGGTGTAGAGGGATATGGGCCAAATGCAGACAATTGGGACTAGAATCATAGAATCTTACAGTGCAGAAGGAGGCCATTCAGTCCATTGAGTCTGCACCAACCACAATCCCATCCAGGCCCTATCTCCATAATCCCATTTACCCTAGCTAGTTTCCCTGACACTAAGGGGCAATTTAGCATGACCAATCCACCTAACCCGCACATCTTTGGACAGTGGGAGGGAATCGGAGAACCCGGAAGAAACCCATGCAGACATGGGGAAAATGTGCAAACTCCACACAGACAGTGACCCAAGCCGGGAATTGAACCCGGGTCCCTGGTGCTGTGCAGAAGCAGTGCTAACCACTGTGCCACCTTGCCACCCCTAGCTTAGTGGTTAAAACTGGGCGGCATGGACAAGTTGGGCCGAAGGGCCTGTTCCATGCTGTAAAGCTCCATGATTCTATGACGAGTAAATTAATACTTTGGACTTGGGGATACAGATACGATATTGACATTCGCAAATGACATGCAACTTGGAAGTGTAGTAAATAGTTAAGTAGATAGGAATAGAATTCAGGAGGATAGCGACAGAGGTGGAATTGGTAGACACATAGAAACATAGAAAACTACAGCACAAAACAGGCACTTCGGCCCCACAAGTTGTGCCGAACATATCCCTACCTTTTAGACCTACCTATAACCCTCCATCCTATTAAGCCCCATGTACTCATCCAGGAGTCTCTTAAAAGACCCTATTGAGTTTGCCTCCACCACCACTGACGGCAGCCGATTCCACTCGCCCACCACCCTCTGTGTGAAAAACTTCCCCCTAACATTTCCCCTGTACCTACCCCCCAGCACCTTAAACCTGTGTCCTCTCGTAGCAGACATTTCCACCCTGGGAAAAAGCCTCTGAGAATCCACCCGATCTATGCCTCTCAACATCTTATATACCTCTATTGGGTCTCCTCTCATCCTACGTCTCTCCAAGGAGAAAAGACCGAGCTCCCTCAGCCTATCCTCATAAGGCACGCCACTCAATCCAGGCAACATCCTTGTAAATCTCCTCTGCACCCTTTCAATCTTTTCCACATCCTTCCTGTAATGAGGCGACCAGAACTGAGCACAGTACTCCAAGTATCCCCGGACTCCTAAACTCAATCCCTCGATTGATAAAGGCCAGCACACCATACGCCTTCTTAACCACCTCCTCCACCTGCGGGGCCGATTTTAGAGTCCTATGGACCTGGACCCCAAGGTCCTTCTGATCCTCTACAGTACTAAGAGTCTTTCCCTTTATACTGTAGTCCTTCATCCCATTTGACCTGCCAAAATGGACCACTACGCATTTATCTGGGTTGAAGTCCATCTGCCACTTGTCCGCCCAGTCTTGCATCCTATCTATGTCCCTCTGTAACTTCTGACATCCCTCCAGACTATCCACAACCCCACCAACCTTCGTGTCATCGGCAAACTTACCAACCCATCCCTCCGCTTCCTCATCCAGGTCATTTATGAAAATGACAAACAGCTGGGGCGCACCACTGGTGACCGACCTCCATTTAGAAAAAGACCCATCTATACCCACTCTCTGCCTCCTTTGGGCAAGCCAGTTCTGTATCCACAGGGCAGCAGCCCCTTGGATCCCATGCCCTCTCACTTTTTCTAGAAGCCTTGCATGGGGGACCTTATCGAACGCCTTGCTAAAATCCATATAAATCACATCTACCGCTTTCCCTTTGTCAATGTGTTTCGTCACATTTTCGAAGAACTCCACCAGGCTCGTAAGGCACGATCTGCCTTTGACAAAGCCATGCTGAGTATTCTTGAGCAAACTAAACCTCTCTAAATGCTCATAAATCCTGTCCCTTAGGATCTTCTCCAACGGCTTACCAACCACTGAGGTTAGACTCACCGGTCGGTAATTTCCTGGGCTATCCCTATTCTCCTTCTTGAAAATAGGAACCACATCCGCAATCCTCCGGCACCTCTCCCGTCTCCAGCGACGACGCAAAGATCATCGCCAGAGGCTCTGCAATCTCTTCCCTCGTCTCCCACAGTAACCTGGGGTACATCCCATCCGGACCCGGTGACTTATCTATCTTGATGCCATTCAAAGATTCCAGCACAACCTCTTTGTTAAAGTCCACATACTCAATCTTTTCAGTCCACCGCAAGCCCACAGTACATCCACCCATGTCCTTTCTCCTCTGTGAAAACCGAGGCAAAATACTCATTAAGCACCTCTGCCATTTCTACTGGTTCCGTACTGATTTTCCCGCCTTCACCTTTTATAGGCCCTATTCCTTCACATCTCATCCTTTTACTCTTCACATATTTATAGAATGCCTCAGGGTTTTCCTTAATCCTACTTGCCAAGGCCTTCTCGTGACCCCTTCTGGCTCTCCTAATTTCCTTCTTTAGTCCCTTCCTACAAGCCGTATACTCATCTAGATCCCTATCTTCGCCAAGCTCTCTGAACCTTTTGTATGCTTTCCTTTTCTTCGCGACTAGGTCCCGCACAGCTTTCGTGCACCACAGTTCCTTTAACCTACCAACTCCTCCCTGTCTGCTCGGAACATTGTCCTGTAGAACCCTAGACAGACATTCTTTGAAAAACTGCCACCTCTCTTCAATAGATTTTCCCGAGAATACCTCCTTCCAATTTACTCCTCTAATTTGCTGCCTTATGTCTTCATATTTCCCCATACTCCATATAAACGCTTTCCTAGCTTGCCTGATCCTCTCTTTTTCCAATGCAAGCATAAAGGAGATAGAGTTATGATCGCTATCCCCAAGATGCTCTCCCATTGAGAGATCTGACACCTGTCCAGGCTTATTGGTCAGTATCAGATCAAGTACAGCCTCTCTTCTTGTAGGCTTGTCCACATGCTGTGTCAGGAAACCCTCCTGAACACACCTAACAAACTCCTCCCCATCCAATCCCCTTCCCCTAGGGATATTCCAATCTATGTTTGGGAAATTAAAGTCTCCCATCACAACAACTCTGCTATTATTGCAACTCTCTAGGATCTGTTTCCCTATCTGCTCCTCCACCTCCCTGTCACTATTGGGCGGCCTATAGAAAACTCCCAGCAAAGTGATCGACCCCTTCCCACTCCGAACTCCCACCCACAGAGACTCTGCAGACAATCCCTCCACAGCATACACCTTCTCTACAGCTGTGACACTATTCCTGATCAGCAGTGCCACTCCACCCCCTCTCTTGCCTCCCTCCCTGTCCTTCCTGAAACATCTGAATCCCGGCACCTGTAGTATCCAGTCCTGTCCCTGAGACATCCAAGTCTCCGTAATGGCCACCACATCACACTTCCAGGCATCGATCCGTGCTCTGAGCTCATCCCCTTTATTCACTATACTCCTGGCATTAAAGTAAACACATCTCAATCCTTTGGTCTGAGCTCTCCCCTTCTCTATCCCCCGTCCATCCTCCCTCTTGCACCGTCTATAACCCTTCTCTGTTTGCGAACTAACTTCCTCGCTCCCAGTCACCTCGTCTTGATCCCCTCCCCCCAACCTATCGAGTTTAAACTCTCCCCAGTAGCCTTAGCCAAACTTCCCGCCAGGATATTGGTCCCCCTGGGATTCAAGTGCCACCCGTTTTTTGTGTACAGGTCACACCTGCCCCTAAAGAGGTCCCAATGGTCCAGGAACCTGAATCCCTGCCCCCTGCACCAGTCCCTCAGCCACACATTCATCCTCCACCTCACTCCATTCCTGCCCTCACCCTCTCGTGGCACAGGCAGCAATCCTGAGATTACTACCTTTGCTTTCCTCCTTCTCAGCTGTCTCCCTAATTCCCTATACTCTCTTTTCATGACCCCTTCCCCCTTCCTTCCCACATCAGCGGTACCAATATGTACCGCTACCTCTGGCTCCTCTCCCTCCCCGCTCAGGATTTCTGGGAGTCGACCAGCGACATCCTGGATCCCAGCCCCAGGGAGGCAGATCACCATCCGAGACTCCCACCTGCCTCCGCAAAAACGCCTGTCCAACCCCCTTACTGTTGAGTCCCCGATTAACACTGCCTTCCTCCTCTTTTCCTTAGCCCTCTGAGTTACAGGGCCGGACTCCACTCCGGAGACACGGCCACTGCTGCTTCCCCCAGGTGGGCTGTCCCCCCCAGGAGCACTTGTTGTGTAGGGGCATTTCCACCGGGGTGCTCTCAATCACCCAAGCTTTACCCTTCCTGGCCGTCACCCACTTGGCCTCCACCCGTGGCCCTGGTGTGACCACCTGATGATAGTTTTTGTCTATCACCTCCTCATTCTCCCTTAACAGCCTAAGATCCTTGAGCTGCACTTCCAGCTCCTTAGCACGGCCCCTCAGGAACCGCAGCTCGACACACCCCTCACAGATGTGGATGTCCGGGAGGCCAGGTGCCTCCAGGGCCTCCCACATCGTACACTGGGAACAACACACTGGCTTCACACTCATATTTGCCCCTTTATACCAAGGTACACAGAGAAAAGTAAATAAGAATGAAAAAACTCACCCCTGCTCGCCCTGTCCCCCGAAGCCCTGTGAGCCAAAGCCCTTATCGCTCACATTCTGCTCCCTGCTCACTCCCTGCCCGCTCCCGACGCTGCCCGCTGTATACTGCAGCCTACCTTTTATACTTTGCGCGCTTAACAACAACCCTTCCCCGACTCCTTAGCAGCCCACTTCCGGTTTTCAGTTTAAAATTAAGAAAAATACTACTACACATGACAGAATAAATTCAGCAAAGCAAATGTTTCACAGATTACGACAGTGCAGAAGTGTCTGCACCGACGCATGAAAGGCCCTGACCTGCCCACCTGATCCCACGTGCCAGCACTTGGCCCACAGCCTTGAATGTTACGACATGCCAAGTACTCATCCAAGTATTTTTTTAAAGGATGTGAGGCATCCCGCCTCCACCACCCTCCCAGGCAGCGCATTCCAGACCGTCACCACCCTCTGAGTAAAAAGGTTTTTCCACAAATCCCCCCTAAACCTCCCACCCCTCACTTTTAACTTGTGTCCCTTCGTAACTGACCCTTGAACTAAGGGGAACAACTGCTCCCTATCCACCCTGTCCATGCCCCTCATAACCTTGAACACCTCAATCAGGTTGCCCCTCAGTCTTCCCTGCTCCAGAGAAAACAAACCAAGCTTATCCAACCTCTCTTCATAATTTAAATGTTCCACCCCAGGCAGCATCCTGGTAAATCTCCTCTGCAACCCCTCCAGTGCGTTCACGTCCTTCCTATGATGTGGCAACCGGAACTGCACACAGTATTCCAGCTGCGGCCTCACCAAAGTTGTTTACAACTCTCTGCTTTTGTAATCTATACCCCGATTGATAAAGGCGAGTGTGCCATATGCCTTTTTCACCACCCCATTAACCTGCCTTTCCGCCTTCAGAGATCTATAGACAAACACGCCAAGGTCCCTTTGTTCTTTGGAACTTCCCAGTTTCAGACCTTTCAAAGTATCCTCCCTTGTCCAACTATTCCTTCCAAAGTGCTTCACTTCACACTTTTCAGGGTTAAATTCAATCTGTCACTTATCTGCCCATTTGACCATCTCGTCTATATCTTCCTGTAACCCAAGACACTCAGCCTCACTGTTAACCACCCGGCCAATCTTTGTGTCATCGGCAAACTTACTGATCCTACCCCTCACATAGTCATCTATGTTATTTACATAAATGACGAACAATAGGTTTGATTTGATTTATTATTGTCACTTGTATTAACATACAGCGAAAAATATTGTTTCTTGCGCGCTATACAGACAAAACATACCATTCATAGAGAAGGAAACGAGAGAGTGCAGGATGTAGTGTTACAGTCATAGCTAGGGTGTAGAGAAAGATCAACTTAATCCAAGGTAAATCCATTCAAAAGTCTGACATCAGCAGGGAAGAAGCTGTTCTTGAGTCAGTTGGTACGTGACCTCAGACTTTTGTATCTTTTTCCCGAAGGAAGAAGGTGGAAGAGAGAATGTCCGGGGTGTGTGGGGTCCTCGATTATGCTGGCTGCTTTGCCGAGGCAGCGGGAAGTGTAGACAGAGTCAATGGATGGGAGGCTGGTTTGCGTGATGGATTGGGCTGCATTCACGACCTTTTGTAGTTCCTTGTGGTCTTGGGCAGAGCAGGAGCCAGACCAAGCTGTGATACAACCAGAAAGAATGCTTTATATGGTGCATCTGTAAAGGTTGGTGAGAGTTGTAGTTGACATGCCAAATTTCCTTAGTCTTCTGAGAAAGTAGAGGTGTTGGTGGGCTGTCTTAACTATAGTGTCGGCATGGGGGGAACCAGGACAGGTTGTTGGTGATCTGGGCACCTAAAAACTTGAAGCTCTCGACCCTTTCTACTTTGTCCCCGTTGATGTAGACAGGGACATGTTCCCTTTACGCTTCCTGAAGTCGTGACAATCTTCTTGACATTGAGGGAGAGATTATTGTTGCCACACCAGTTCACCGGATTCTCGATCTCATTCCTGTACTCTGTCTCATCATTGTTTGAGATCCGACCCACTACGGTGCTGTCGTCAGCAAACTTGAAAATCGAATTGGAGGGGAATTTGGCCACACAGTCATAGGTGTATAAGGAGTATAGTATTGGGCTGAGAACACAGCCTTGTGGGGCACCGGTGTTGAGGATGATTGTGGAGGAAGTGTTGTTGCCTATCCTTACTGATTGTGGGCTGTGAGTTAGGAAGTTCAGGGTCCCCAGAGGGAGGTGCCAAGGCAATAGGGGCCCAGCACTGATCCCTGTGGTATGCCACTGGTCACTGGCCTCCAGTCACTAAAATAGCCATTTGTCACCTACCGCTAAGCCAATTATGAATCCACCTTGTCAGATCACCCTGTATCCCATGTGCATTAGCCATCTTAATAAGTCTCCCATGTTGGACTTTGTCAAAGGCTTTGCTGAAATCCATGTAAACCCCATCAACGCACTATCCTTAGCACACACTTGGTTACATGCTCAAAAAATTCAATCAAATTTGTTAGGCATGACCTCCCTCTGACAAAACCTTGCTGACTATCCCTGATCAAACCTTGCCTCTCCAAATGGAGATAGATTACCTCCTTCAGAATCTTCTCCAGTAGTTTCCCAACCACAGATGTGAGACTCACTGGTTTGTCTCTACAACCTTTCTTAAATAGTGGGATCACATTAGCTGTGCTCCAGTCCTCTGGCACCTCCCCAGTAAGAAGTTTAACAACACCAGGTTAAAGTCCAACAGGTTTATTTGGTAGCAAAAGCCACACAAGCTTTCGGAGCTCTAAGCCCCTTCTTCAGGTGAGTGGGAATTCTGTTCACAAACAGAGCTTATAAAGACACAGACTCAGTTCACATGAATAATGGTTGGAATGCGAATACTTACAACTAATCAAGTCTTTAAGAAACAAAACAATGTGAGTGGAGAGAGCATCAAGATAGGCTAAAAAGATGTGTATTGTCTCCAGACAAGACAGCCAGTGAAACTCTGCAGGTCCACGCAACTGTGGGAGTTACAAATAGTGTGACATGAACCCAACATCCCGGTTGAGGCCATCCTCGTGTGTGCGGAACTTGGCTATCAGTTTCTGCTCAGCGACTCTGCTCTGTCGTGTGTCGCGAAGGCCGCCTTGGAGAACGCTTACCCGAAGATCAGAGGCCGAATGCCCGTGACCGCTGAAGTGCTCCCCAACAGGAAGAGAACAGTCTTGCCTGGTGATTGTCGAGCGGTGTTCATTCATCCGTTGTCGCAGCGTCTGCATAGTTTCCCCAATGTACCATGCCTCGGGACATCCTTTCTTGCAGCGTATCAGGTAGACAACGTTGGCCGAATTGCAAGAGTATGTACCGTGTACCTGGTGGATGGTGTTCTCACGTGAGATGATGGCATCTGTGTCGATGATCCGGCACGTCTTGCAGAGGTTGCTGTGGCAGGGTTGTGTGGTGTCATGGTCACTGTTCTCCTGAAGGCTGGGTAGTTTGCTGCGGACAATGGTCTGTTTGAGGTTGTGCGGTTGTTTGAAGGCAAGAAGTGGGGGTGTGGGGATGGCCTTGGCGAGATGTTCGTCTTCATCAATGACATGTTGAAGGCTCCGGAGAAGATGCCGTAGCTTCTCCGCTCCGGGGAAGTACTGGACAACGAAGGGTACTCTGTCCACTGTGTCCCGTGTTTGTCTTCTGAGGAGGTCGGTGCGGTTTTTCGCTGTGGCGCGTTGGAACTGTTGATCAATGAGTCAAGCGCCATATCCTGTTCTTATGAGGGCATCTTTCAGCGTCTGGAGGTGTCTGTTGCGATCCTCCTCATCCGAGCAGATCCTGTGTATACGGAGGGCTTGTCCGTAGGGGATGGCTTCTTTAACGTGTTTAGGGTGGAAGCTGGAGAAGTGGAGCATCGTGAGGTTATCCGTGGGCTTGCGGTACAGTGAGGTGCTGAGGTGACCGTCCTTAATGGAGATGCGTGTGTCCAAGAATGCAACCGATTCCGGAGAGTAGTCTATGGTGAGCCTGATGGTGGGATGGAACTTGTTGATGTCATCATAGAGTTGTTTCAGTGATTGTTCACCATGAGTCCAAAGGAAGAAAATGTCATCGATGTATCTAGTGTATAGCATCGGTTGAAGGTCCCGTGCGGTGAAGAAGTCTTGTTCGAACCTGTGCATGAAGATGTTGGCATATTGAGGTGCGAATTTTGTCCCCATGGCTGTTCCGTGTGTCTGGATGAAGAACTGGTTGTTGAAGGTGAAGATATTGTGGTCCAGGATGAAGCGGATGAGATGTAAAATTGCATCTGGAAACTGGCAGTTGTTGGCGCTGAGCACTGAGGCCGTTGCAGCAATGCCATCGTCATGGGGGATGCTGGTGTAGAGTGCCGAGATATCCATTGTGACGTATTCATGTAAATTGAGTCTGTGTCTTTATAAGCTCTGTTTGTGAACAGAATTCCCACTCACCTGAAGAAGGGGCTTAGAGCTCCGAAAGCTTGTGTGGCTTTTGCTACCAAATAAACCTGTTGGACTTTAACCTGGTGTTGTTAAACTTCTTACTGTGTTTACCCCAGTCCAACGCCAGCATCTCCACATCATGACCTCCCCAGTAGCCAGGGAAGAATTAAAAATTTCAGTCAGAGCCCCTGAAATTTCTTCCCTTGCCTCCCACAACAGCCTGGGATACAATTCATCTGGACCCGGAGATTTGTCCACTTTTAAGCCCGCCAATACCTTGTCACGTTCTATGATAATTTTCTCTCGAGTCTCACAGCCTCTCTACTCCCCGAGTTCCATAACTCCTCCTTCCATAAATACCTCCTCATTCTCATGGGTGAAGACAGATGTGAAATATTCATTTAATACACGACCAATGTCCTTTTCTGTCTTTCACACTCACTCTGGACAAGTACTTTGACTCTACTGCAACCAGTACCCCTTTATTCTTTCATGGGTTGTGGGCATCTTTGGCAAAGCAAGCATTCCTAATTCTCCTTGAACTGAGTGGTTTGCTTGGCCATTTCAGAGGGCATTTAAGAGTTAACTACATTGCTGTGGGTCTATAGTCTCATGTAGGACAGACCAGCTAAGGATGGCGGATTCCTTCCCTAAAGAACATTAGTGAACACTTAGGTTTTTTAAACAATTGATAACAGTTATTACGGTCATGATTACTGAGACCAGCATTATATTTCAGATTTATGAATTGAATTCAAATTCCACTAGCTGCCTTGGTGGGATTTGAACCCTTGGCCCCAGAGCATCAACCCGGGCCTCTGAATGAACAGTTCAATGACATTAACCATGCCACCATCTCCCTATTCCTTTTGTCTTCTGTTCCATGACATTTTTGTTTTTTATTCTCTCTCATACTCTACCTCATCTCAGATATTTCCTTTTGTTCTCTTCCGCTCCTTTTGATGGCATAGAACCCATCACGTTTTTACCCTCCAATTCTGAAGAAGATTCATATTCGTCGGAAAACTTTAGGTGGGATATTCTGCTCTGGACTACAGTATATTTTGTTGTGGTGGATGCAACCTACCATTGGCCTGAGGCTGGATCTTCTGATCCCGCCGCTGTCAATGGAATTTCCTGCTATATGCACCGGCCGGCGCAAATGGCTGGAAAATTCCGGACTTTAACTTTGTTTCTCTGTCCACAGATACTGCCAGACCTGCTATTTCCAGCACTTTCTGCTTCTATTTCAGACTTCTAGCATGTGCAATATTTTGCTTTTATTATGGGTCAGGAAGGGGTTCAAATGGAGCATACCACCGCCAGCAACCAATTGGGCCAAGTGCTGTAGTGCTGTATCCACTAATATGCTTTCTATGTATATATGTATATTGGTTTCATGTCCACTGACAGCTCATTGAAAATTCACAACTTCTAAGCAGCTAGGATTTCTATGATCCTACGAATCTGGCCATTTGTGCTTCCTCCACTCCTTTTGCTTCGTCAGTGACAGATGTGCCTTCAGCTGTTTAGCTCATCAGCTTGGATTCTTGTCTTAAACCCCTAAACGAACATACATACTAACAAATGAATTAGGAGTGGGTCATTTGGCCCCTCGAGCCTCCTCCACCATTCAACAAGATCCTGGCTATTCTGGTTGTAACCTCCTGCCTACTCCCAATAATATTTCATCTCGTTGTTTATCAAGAATCAATCTACCGCTATCTGAAAAAGATTCAAAGACTCTGGGGGCGACCATACCATTGCACCCTGCTGGCCAATGGGTGGGGTGAGCCAGTAAGATCGCAAGATTGCATCTGATTTCTTGCTTCTCATGATCTTACCGGCAACAGATATCCGGTGTGATCAGCTTTGCATCCGAAAAGGGCATGAGGGTGATTATAATATTTACATTTATTTTATATCTAATTTGAATGGAATTAGCAGGCCTGGGATGGAATCGTCTGGGCTCACTTGCCTCTGTGGCCTGGCCAGGGAAGGTTCCCTCCAGCAAGGATCACATATGGTCCCCCATCTTGCCGGTAGAACTAGATGCTACTGAAGTGCCCCCAGGAGGTCGGAGGCAAAGGGGTGCCCCACTGGACACCCTGGCACTGCCATCCTGGCACCCTGCTAGTGCCTGGTGGGCACTGCGCAGTGGCAAGGGGCTGGAGCTTGAGGGAGCGGAGCCAACTGGGGAGCAGGGCCAGATTGAGGAAAGGTTGAGGGAACTTGGGCTTTTCTCTTTGGAGCGGAGGAGGTTGAGAGGAGACTTGATAGAGGTTTATAAGATGATAAGGGGGATAGATAGAGTGAACGTTCAAAGATTATTTCCTCGGGTGAATGGAGCGGTAACTAGGGGGCATAACTATACGGTTCATGGTGGGAGATATGGGAAGGATGTCCGAGGTAGGTTTTTTACTCAGAGAGTGTTTGGGGTGTGGAATGGACTGCCTGCAGGGATAGTGGAGTCAGAAACTTTAGGAACATTTAAGAAGCTATTGGATAGGCACATCGAGCACTTCTGGATGATAGGGAGGAAATAGCTTGATCTGGGTTTCAGACAAAACTCGGCACAACATCGCGGGCCGAAAGGCCTGTTCTGTGCTGTACTGTTCTATGTTCGAGATTGGGATGGGCTGTTCAGTGGGTGGGGGGGGGAGGGGGGGGGGCGGCGGTGGGGGGGAACAGCTGCTACTCTGCAGTTGCGATCAGTGGGGGGAGGAGGGAGCCATGATCGGCCGTGGAGCCCTGCAGTAGCGGGGGAAAGGGAGGTCGTGGTGGGGTTGCTTGATCACAATGGCTGGCTTTAGAGTAGAGGCAGTGATAGGTCTCGGTGCTCTCAGAGCACAGAAACCGGCACATGCGCAATTGCACCCTCTGCTGCTATCAGCTGGCTTTTGGGCAATTTAGGTCCTACGCACTCCCCTGACTGGCGAATTTCAAGTTTGTCAAGATTTTTTTTGTCAGAGTCAGATAATATTTTGATTTTTAAGTTGCCCAAAGGTGCTAATTTCTCCCATTTTCACGCTTGTTTGGGACTTAGAATTCTTTGGTAAGATCGCCCTTTTGCTTCCACTGCCTTTTGAGATCCAAAGACTCATGTCCTTCTGAGAGAAAACACTTTTTCTCATCTCAGTCCTAAATGGGTGACCCCTTATTTTTCCACATCCATCCTCTTCAGACCCCTTGGGATTTTGTATGCTTCAATCAAGTCACCACTTACTCTTTTAAACCCCAGTGGATGCAAGTCTAACTTGTCCAGCCTTTCCTCATAGGACAATCTTTCTAATCCAGGCATTAGTCTGATATTTCCTATCCTTTTAAGACCCTTCTTAAATCTTGTGGAGGAAAGCACAAACAGAATATCTGAATGGACTGATCCTTTACTTCCCTGGCATGATGTGGCTCTACTCAATCAGTTTTCTACCATTTTGCCTTTTAGGGGAAAGAAGTATGAGAAATTACATATCGCAGTGTTCACTGATCTGAACAGTCCCTTCAGTTCCGACCAGTTGGATGTCATCACTACCAGTATGAAAAAGTTTGGGATCACATTGCAGTTCTTGTGAGTACTGATCCTTGCATTTTATTCAGATGTAGAGTTGGTCAGGTCAGATTAGCCCTGATATAATCCACATGATGTGAGGGGTCGGGTACGGGGAGGGAGGGAACAGCACCCCAAATACTCTGACGTCCTAAAGTGAGTGTCAATACCCCAAATTCTCAGGAATGCTCCACAGTGAGGGACAATACCCTAAATGCTCAGGAGTATTTTACAGTGAATGGGCAATATGCCAAAAACTCAGGAACATCCTCAAGTGAGTGACAATGTCCAAAATACATTCCACTGTGAGGAAAGCATCCTAGCTATTCAGTAGCATCCACAGTGAACTTAAGAAATAGGAGCAGGAGTAGACCAAATGTCCCCTCAAGCCTGTTCAGTGATTCAGTATGATTATGTCTCATCTTCTGCCTCAAAGGCTGGAAGGGCAGTCTTAGTAATTACAGCCCAGTTAGTTTAACAAGACTTTTGGAAAAGTAATGAGGGAAGCCATCAGAAGGCACTTGGAGAGGTTGAACATAATTGAGGACTGTGAGGGTGAGACTGCGCAATGTTGATATTTTTTATGTTTAAGATGGGGCTGCTGAAGAACCAGAACCAGAGAACATTACAGCACAGAAACAGGCCTTTTGGCCCTTCTTAGAAGCATAGAACATAGAAAAACTACAGCACAAAACAGGCCCTTTGGCCCCACAAGTTGTGCCGAACATATCCCTACCTTTTAGGCCTACCTAGAACCCTCCATCCTATTAAGTCCCATGTACTCATCCAGGAGTCTCTTAAAAGACCCTATTGAATTTGCCTCCACCACCACTGACGGCAGCCGATTCCACTTGCCCACCACCCTCTGTGTGAAAAACTTGCCCCTAACATTTCCCCTGTACCTATCCCCCAGCACCTTAAACCTGTGTCCTCTCGTAGCAGCCATTTCCACCCTGGGAAAAAGCCTCTGAGAGTCCACCCGACCTATGCCTCTCAACATCTTCTACACCTCTATTAGGTCTCCTCTCATCCTACGTCTCTCCAAGGAGAAAAGACCGAGCTCCCTCAGCCTATCCTCATAAGGCATGCCACTCAATCCAGGCAACATCCTTGTAAATCTCCTCTGCACCCTTTCAATCTTTTCCACATCCTTCCTGTAATGAGGCGACCAGAACTGAGCACAGTACTCCAAGTGGGGTCTGACGAGGGTCTTATATAGCTGCATCATTATCCCCGGACTCCTAAACTCAATCCCTCGATTGATAAAGGCCAGCACACCATACGCCTTCTTAACCACCTCCTCCAGCTGGGGTGGCCGATTTTAGAGTCCTATGGACCCAGACCCCAAGGTCCTTCTGATCCTCTACAGTACGAAGAGTCTTTCCCTTCGTATTGTACTCCTTCATCCCATTTGACCTGCCAAAATGGACCATTACACATTTATCTGGGTTGAAGTCCATCTGCCACTTCTCCGCCCAGTCTTGCACCCTACTGGTATAGACTGGAAATCGCTGAGAGCTCGGACTCTGAATGGGGAGGAATTTGTAAAATGCGTACAGGAGGGTTCTTTGGAACAATATGTAGATAGCCCGACTAGAGAGGGGGCTATACTGGACCTAGTACTGGGAAATGAGCCCGGTCAGGTCTTCAAAGTTTTGGTAGGGGAACATGTGGCAAATAGTGACCACAATTCTGTTAGCTTTAGGATAGTGATGGAAAAGGATGTGTGGTGTCCCAAGGGTAAGGTGTTGGATTGGGGGAAGGCTAACTTTAGTGGGATTAGGCAGAAATTGGCAGCTGTTGATTGGGAGAGGCTGTTTGAGGGTAAATCCACATCTGGTATGTGGGAGTCTTTTAAGGAACAGTTGTTAGGGCTACAGGACAGGCATGTGCCTGTAAAAAAGAAGGATAGGAAGGGTAGGATTCGAGAACCGTGGATAACCAGGGAAATTGAGGGACTGGTCAAAAAGAAAAGAGAGGCGTATGTTAGGTCCAGGCAGCTAAAAATGGAGGGAGCTCTGGAGGAGTACAAAGAAAGTAGGAAAGAACTCAAATGGGGAATCAGAAGGGCAAAAAGGGGTCACGAAATGTCCTTGGCAGACAGGATTAAGGAGAATCCCAAGGCATTTTATTCATACGTTAGGAACAAAAGGGTTGTCAGGGAAAAAATCGGACCTCTCAGGGACAAAAGTGGGGAATTATGCTTGGAGCCCAAAGAAGTAGGGGAGATCCTAAATGAATACTTTGCGTCGGTATTCACAAAGGAGAGGGATGTGTTGACTGAGAGTGTCTCGGAGGGGAGTGTTGAACCGTTGGAGAAAATCTCCATTACAAGGGAGGAAGTGTTAGGTTTGTTAGAGAATATAAAGACTAACAAATCCCCAGGGCCTGATGGAATCTATCCAAGGCTGCTCAGGGAGACGAGAGATGAAATCGCTGGGCCTCTGACGCAAATCTTTGTCTCGTCACTGGACGCAGGTGAGGTCCCAGAGGATTGGAGGATAGCTAATGTGGTCCCGTTATTTAAGAAGGGTAGGAAGGATAACCCGGGTAATTATAGGCCGGTGAGCTTGACGTCTGTGGTGGGGAATTTGTTGGAGAAGATTCTTAGAGATAGGATGTATGCGCATTTAGAAAGGAATAAACTCATTAACGATAGTCAGCATGGTTTTGTGAGAGGGAGGTCATGCCTCACTAACCTGGTGGAGCTTTTTGAAGAAGTGACCAGAATGGTTGACGAGGGAAGGGCCGTGGATGTCGTCTATATGGACTTTAGTAAAGCGTTTGACAAAGTCCCTCATGGTAGGCTGGTGAAAAAGGTTGGATCTCATGGGATAAAGGGGGAGGTGGCTAGATGGGTGGAGAACTGGCTTGGTCACAGAAGACAGAGGGTGGTAGTGGAAGGGTCTTCTTCCGGCTGGAGGCCTGTGACTAGTGGTGTTCAGCAGGGCTCTGTATTGGGACCTCTGCTGTTTGTGATTTATATAAACGATCTGGAAGAAGGTGTAACTGGGGTGATCAGTAAGTTTGCGGGCGACACAAAATTGGCAGGACTTGCAGATAGTGAGGAGCATTGTCAGAAGCTACAGAAGGGTATAGATAGGCTGGAAATTTGGGCAAAGAAATGGCAGATGGAGTTCAATCCTGATAAATGCGAAGTGATGCATTTTGGTAGAAATAATGTAGGGAGGAGCTATTCGATAAATGGCAGAACCATAAAGGGTGTAGATACGCAGAGGGACCTGGGTGTGCAAGTCCACAGATCCTTGAAGGTGACGTCTCAGGTGGAGAAGGTGGTGAAAAAGGCATATGGCATGCTTGCCTTTATAGGACGGGGCATAGAGTATAAAAGTTGGGGTCTGATGTTGCAGATGTATAGAACGTTGGTCCGGCCGCATTTGGAATACTGCGTCCAGTTCTGGTCGCCACACTACCAGAAGACGTGGAGAGTTTGGAGAGAGTACAGAGGAGCTTTTCCAGGATGTTGCCTGGTATGGAGGGGCTTAGTTATGAGGAGAGATTGGGTAAACTGGGGTTGTTCTCCCTGGAAAGACGGAGGATGAGGGGAGACTTAATAGAGGTGTATAAAATTATGAAAGGCATAGATAGGGTGAACGGTGGGAAGCTTTTCCCCAGGTCGGTGGTGACGTTCACGAGGGGTCATAGGTTCAAGGTGATGGGGGGGAGGTTTAACACAGATATCAGAAGGACATATTTTACACAGAGGGTGGTGGGGGCCTGGAATGCGCTGCCAGGCAAGGTGGTGGTGGTGGACACACTGGGAACGTTTAAGACTTATCTAGACAGCCATATGAATGGAGTGGGAATGGAGGGATACAAAAGAATGGTCTAGTTAGGACCAGGGAGCGGCACGGGCTTGAAGGGCCGAAGGGCCTGTTCCTGTGCTGTATTGTTCTGTTCTATCTATGTCCCTCTGTAACTTCTGACATCCCTTCTTGCCTGTGCCGAACCATTTTTCTGCCTAGTCCCACTGACCTGCACCTGGACCATATCCCTCCACACCCCTCTCATCCATGTACCTGTCCAAGTTTTTCTTAAATGTTAAAAGTGAGCCCGCATTCACCACTTCATCTGGCAGCTCATTCCACACTCCCACCACTCTCTGTGTGAAGAAGCCCTCCCCAATATTCCCTTTAAACTTTTCCCCCTTCACCCTTAACCCATGTCCTCTAGTTTTTTTCTCTCCGACCCTCAGTGGAAAAAGCCTGCTTTCATTCACTCTATCTATGCCCATCAAAATTTTATACACCTCCATCAAATCTCCCCTCATTCTTCCATGCTCCAGGGAATAAAGTCCTAACCTATTCAACCTTTCTCTGTAACTCAGTTTCTCAAGTCCCAGCAACATCCTTGTAAACCTTTATGTTTCCTGCAGTTGTCTGCTATCCCTCTGCAGATTTGCTCCTCCAATTCTCGCTGACTATTGGGTGGTCTATAATACACCCCCATTAATGTGGTCATACCTTTCCTGTTTCTCAGCTCCACCCATATGGCCTCGGTCAAGCCCTCTAATCTGTCCTGCCTGAGCACTGCTGTAACATTTTCCCTGACTAGCAATGCCACCCCCCCATCCTTCATTCCTCTGCCTCTATCACGTCTGAAACATCGGAACCCTGGAACATTGAGCTGCCAGTCCTGCCCCTCCTGTAGCCAAGTTTCACTAATGGCTATAATGTCATAATTCCATGTGTCAATCCACGCCCTCAGCTCGTCTGCCTTCCCCACAATACTCTTGGCATTGAAAAGGTCTTCAAAGTTTTGGTAGGGGAACATGTGGCAAATAGTGACCACAATTCTGTTAGCTTTAGGATAGTGATCGAAAAGGATGAGTGGTGTCCCAAGGGTAAGGTATTGGATTGGGGGAAGGCTAACTTTAATGGGATTAGGCAGAAATTAGCAGCTGTTTATTGGGAGAGGCTGTTTGAGGGTAAATCCACATCTGGCATGTGGGAGTCTTTTAAGGAACAGTTGCTGGGGCTGCAGGATAGGCATGTGCCTGTAAAAAAGGATAGGAAGGGTAGGATTTGAGAACCGTGGATAACCAGGGAAATTGAGAGATTGGTCAAAAAGAAAAGAGTGGCGCACGTTAGGTCCAGGCAGCTAAAAATGGAGGGAGCTCTGGAGGAATACACGAAATGTCCTTGGCAGACAGGATTAAGGAGAATCCCAAGGCATTTTATTCATACATTAGGAACAAAAGGGTTGTCAGGGAAAAAATCGGACCTCTCAGGGACAAAAGTGGGGAATTATGCTTGCAGCCCAAAGAAGTAGGGGAGATCCTAAATGAATACTTTGCGTCGGTATTCACAAAGGAGAGGGATGTGTTGACTGGGAGTGTCTCGGAGGGGAGTGTTGACCTGTTAGAGAAAATATCCATTACAAGGGAGGAAGTGTCCCATGGGACCTGTATAGATGGGATGGTCTCTGTTTGAACCGTGCTGGGACCAGAGTCCTAGCGAATCGTATCACTAGGGCTGTAGATAGGGCTTTAAACTAATTTATGGGGGGGAGGGTGCAGAGGTAAGAGGAATTACGAAATCAATGGTAGAGGAGAGGGAGCGAGTGCAAGTGAATGAAGACATTCGAGTACCATAGAACCATAGAAAATTACAGCTCAGAAACAGGCCCTTTGGCCCCTCTTGTCTGTGCCGAACCATTTTATGCCTAGTCCCACTGACCTGCACTTGGACCATATCCCTCCACACCCCTCTCATCCATGAACCCGTCCAAGTTTTTCTTAAATGTTAAAAGTGACCCCACATTTACCACTTTATCCGGCAGCTCATTCCACACTCCCACCACTCTCTGCGTGAAGAAGCCCCCCCTAATATTCCCTTTAAACTTTTCTCCTTTCACCCTTAACCCATGCCCTCTGGTTTTTTTCTCCCCTAGCCTCAGCGGAAAAAGCCTGCTTGCATTCACTCTATCTATACCCATCAAAATCTTATACACCTCTATCAAATCTCCCCTCAATCTTCTACGCTCCAGGGAATAAAGTCCCAACCTATTCAATCTCTCTCTGTAACTCAGCTTCTCAAGTCCCGGCAACATCCTTGTGAACCTTCTCTGCACTCTTTCAATCTTATTTACATCCTTCCTGTAACTAGGTGACCAAAACTGTACACAATACTCCAAATTCGGCCTCACCAATGCCTTATATAACCTTACCATAACACTCCAACTTTTATACTCGATACTCCGTTTTATAAAGGCCAATGTACCAAAGGCACTCTTTACGACCCTATCCACCTGTGACGTCACTTTTAGGGAATTCTGTACCTGTATTCCCAGATCCCTCTGTTCAACTGCACTCTTCAGAGTCCTACCATTTACCCTGTACGTTCTACTTTGATTTGTCCTTCCAAAGTGCAATATCTCACACTTGTCTGCGTTAAATTCCATTTGCCATTTTTCAGCCCATTTTTCTAGTCGGTCCAAATCCCTCTGCAAGCTTTGAAAACCTTCCTCACTGTCCACTACACCTCCAATCTTTGTATCATCAGCAAACTTGCTGATCCAATTGACCACATTATCATCCAGATCATTGATATAGATGACAAACAACAATGGACCCAACACCGATCCCTGCGGCACACCACTAGTCACAGGCCTCCACTCAGGGAAGCAATCCTCCACAACCACTCTCTGGCTTCTTCCATTGAGCCAGTGTCTTATCCAATTTACTACCTCCCCATGTATACCTAGCGACTGAACCTTCCTAACTAACCTCCCATGAGGGACCTTGTCAAAGGCCTTGCTGAAATCCAGGTAGACAACATCCACCGCCTTCCCTTCATCCACTTTCCTGGTAACCTCCTCGAAAAACTCTAATAGATTGGTCAAACATGACCTACCACGCACAAAGCCATGTTGATTCTCCCTAATAAGTCCCTGTCTATCCAAATATTTGTAGATCCTATCCCGTATCACACCTTCCAATAACTTTCCCACACCGACGTCAAACTTACTGGCCGATAATTTCCCGGATTTCTTTTGGAACCTTTTTTAAACAACGGAACAACATGAGCCACCCTCCAATCATCCGGCACCTCCCCCGTGAATACTGACATTTTAAATATGTCTGCCAGGGCCCCTGCAAGTTCAACAGTAGCTTCCCTCAAGGTCCGTGGGAATACCCTGTCCGGTCCTGGGGATTTATCCACTCTGATTTGCCTCAAGACAGCGAGCACCTCCTCCCCTTTAATCTGTAAAGGTTCCATGGCCTCCCTACCAGTTTGCCCTATTTCCGTAGACTCCATGCCCGTTTCCTCAGTAAATACGGATGCAAAAAAACCATTTAGTATCTCCCCCATCTCTTTTGGTTCCATACACAGTCTACCACTCTGGTCTTCAAGAGGACCAATTTTATCCCTCACTATCCTTTTGCTCCTAACATACCTATAGAAGCTCTTTGGATTTTCCTTCACTCTGTCTGCCAAAGCAACTTCATGTCTTCTTTTAGCCCTCCTGATTTCCCTCTTAAGTAGCTTCTTGCACTTTTTATACTCCTCGAGCATCTGATGTGTTCCTTGCTGCCTGTACATTTCATACAAACCATAAAGGGTGTAGATACGCAGAGGGACCTGGGTGTGCAAGTCCACAGATCCTTGAAGGTGACGTCACAGGTGGAGAAGATAGTGAATAAGGCATATGGCATGCTTGCCTTTATAGGACGGGGCATAGAGTATAAAAGTTGGGGTCTGATGTTGCAGTTGTATAGAACGTTGGTTCTGCCGCATTTGGAATACTGCGCCCAGTTCTGGTCGCCACACTACCAGAAGGATGTGGAGGCTTTGGAGAGAGTGCAGAGGAGGTTTACCAGGATGTTGCCTGGTATGGAAGGGCTTAGTTATGAGGAGAGATTGGGTAAACTGGGGTTGTTCTCACTGGAAAGACGGAGGATGAGGGGTGACCTAATAGAGGTGTATAAAATTATGAAAGGCATAGATAGGGTGAACGGTGGGAAGCTTTTTCCCCGGTCGGTGGTGACGTTCACGAGGGGTCATAGGTTCAAGGTGAAGGGGGGGAGGTTTAACACGGATATCAGGAGGACGTATTTTACACAGAGGGTGGTGGGGGCCTGGAATGCGCTGCCGGGCAAGGTGGTGGAGGCAGACACACTGGGAACGTTTAAGACTTATCTAGATAGCCACATGAACGGAGTGGGAATGGAGGGATACAAAAGAATGGTCTAGTTTGGACCAGGGAGCGGCGCGGGCTTGGAGGGCCGAAGGGCCTGTTCCTGTGCTGTATTGTTCTTTGTTCTTTGTTAGCTGTCCCACACTCTAATCAAGCAACAGCCTGACATAGTCATACCTGCAGAATTATACCTTTCAGTTAGTATCTCAGATCCTTCCGTCCCTGGATATGTCCCATCCCACTGGCAGGCCAGACCCATCAGATATGGCAGCAAAGTGTTACGGAATCATGAGGAAGTGACAACCCAATGAACCCTCATAGTGTTCAGTCAAGTATGGACATTACCACTTACAGTACTTGAGCAGCTGACAACTCAGTGCTTCTCTGAGATGGTAGAAGTTGTGGGTCCTGTGGAAGAAACCTGACCTGTTGCTACAGCAATCTCGTAGATGGTATATTCTGCTTCCACTGTGCACCATGAGTGAAAGATGTGAATTGTGTCAGCGCAATTTGTAACTTCATGATCCAACAGAAGCTTTACTCTAGTATTACCATCGAGTCAAGGAACCAACCCTGGTTCAGTGAGGAGTGTGGAATAGCATACTGGGAACATGAGGTACAGCTACAACACACGACTATATGCCTGTTAAACAGGATGTAGCATGCTGCAGACAGAACTAAGCTATCACCACATTCAATGGATCAGGTCTAAGCTTCTGCAGTCTTGCCTTATTCAGTCAATCAGTGTGTGCTATGTACAAAATGCACTGCAGAAACTCACCAGTACTCCTTACGCAGCACCTTTCAAACCCACAACCATTACCATCTGGGACAGGGGCAGCAGATACCTGGGAACACCACCACCTGGAGGTACCTCTCCAAGCCACTTACCATGCTGACTTGGAAATATATCGCCGTTCCTTCACTGCTGCTGGATGAAAATCCTGGGCAGCAGTTCAAAAAGGCAGCTCGCTACTACCTTTTCAAGAGCAATTAGTGATGGACAATCAATGTTAGCCTGGCTAGTGATGCTCACATTCCATAAATGAATTTTTAAAATATTATTACTATTTACCCATGTATTATAAATGATATAAGCTGGGAGGTGCCTCCATGCTTAGGTCCATACATGCCTCTTCACCACACTGATCTTGGATCTGGATCAAGTGTTTCTTGCTTCAGTGTAGGTGCTGCTATATTCAGCCCACATTAACCGTATATGTGCCAGATATACTATAAAAATATTTGCGTCATCTTCAGCGAGAAATGCTGAGTGGATTATCTCTTTTGGTCTGCTCCTGAGATTCCAAATGCTAGAATTCATCCATTTGCTCCATTTGCTATCAAGAAATGGCTGAACAGGCTGTATGCAACAAAGACCTGTTAAATTTCCAGCAAGTTAATCATTAATCACTGTTTTGTACTATAAGGTATGTTCTTAATTTGTTGCCATACAGCTTGCCTTTTCCACTGGACACTACCAGCGCAGGAGCTGGTGGAAATGGTGCAGAAAGACATTGGAATGTTTCCCCAGCGAAAGAAATGACTGCACAGCAGAAAGAAGGAGTAAGAATGGTCAGGAAAGTGATGCTGTCTTTGAATGAAGAGGGAGGACTAGATGAAGTCTTCACTTTCAGGTAAGAAAAATTCAGAGGAGAGCTATCAAAGTGGCTGATGAACATCAGAGGTTAGAGGTGGGGGAAGAGATGTAACATAAGATATGGAAATTATTCTTTTATTCAGTCCCAGTGTGCGAGGCCCCCCCCCCCCCCCCATAGCAGTATCCAACTCTTCAGAAGCTGAATAAGTCAAATTATGTGTTTAAGATCCAAGACACCTAACCTGCACCTGAATTTATCATGTATTTTGGTTCGATTTTAAATACATTAGCACTGTCTTTCTTTTCTGGTTCTAGAGAAAGTGTGGAACGGTTATCCATATTTAAGAAAATTGAAAGGAAACCCATGGCATGGCCATGTCAGCTCACTATTGGCTCTCGAATCACCATCAACATCGTGGGCTACAAGGCAGTGAGTTATAGATTATATATTGAAGATGGAGGAATTGGAAAAACAGCAATGCAGTGTTTGGAAGGCAGCAGAGAGGTTCAGTATTTAGAAACATAGAAAAACTACAGCACAAAACAGGCCCTTCGGCCCCACAAGTTGTGCCGAACATATCCCTATCTTCTAGGCCTACCTATAACCCTCCATCCTATTTAGTCCCATGTACTCATCCAGGAGTCTCTTAAAAGTCCCTATTGAGTTTGCCTCCACCACCACTGACGGCAGCCGATTCCACTCGCCCACCACCCTCTGTGTGAAAAACTTTCCCCTAACATTTTCCCTGTACCTACCCCCCAGCACCTTAAACCTGTGTCCTCTCGTAGCAGCCATTTCCACCCTGGTGACCTTATAGACCTCTATAAGATCACCCCTCAGCCTCCTATGCCCCAGAGAAAAAAGTCCCAGTCTATTCAGCCTCTCCTTATAACTCAATCCATCAAGTCCCGGTAGCATCCGAGTAAATCTTTTCTAGTTTAATAATATCCTTTCTATAATAGGGTGACCAGAATTGCACACAGTATTCCAAGTGTGGCCTTACCATTGTCTTGTACAACTTCCACAAGACATCCCAACTCCTGTATTCAATGTTCTGACCGATGAAACCAAGCATGCCGAATGCCTTCTTCACCACTCTCTCCACCTGTGACTCCACTTTCAAGGAGCTATGAACATGTACCCCGAGATCTCTTTGTTCTGTAACTCTCCCAAATGCCCTACCATTAACTGAGTAAGTCCTGCCCTGGTCCAATCTACCAAAATGCATCACCTCGCATTTGTCTAAATTAAACTCCATCTGCCATTCGTCAGCCCACTGGCCCAATTGATCAAGATCATAGAAATCATAGAGATCCCATTACAATTGGAGATAACTTTCTTCACTGTCCACTATGCCACCAATCTTGGTGTCATCTGCAAACTTACTAACCATGCCTCCTATATTCTCAACCAAATCATTAATATAAATGACAAATAACAGTGGGCCCAGCACTGATCCCTGAGGCACACCGCTGGTTACAGGCCTCCAGTTTGAAAAACAACTGTCTACAACCACCCTCTGGCTTCTGTCAAGAACAGTAAGAAGCGGCACGGTAGCACAGTGGTTAGCACTGCTGCTTCACAGCTCCAGGGTCCTGGGTTCGATTCCCGGCTTGGGTCACTGTCTGTGTGGAGTTTGCACATTCTCCTCGTGTCTGCGTGGGTTTCCTCCGGGTGCTCCGGTTTCCTCCCACAGTCCAAAAATGTGCGGGTTAGGTTGATTGGCCAGGTTAAAAATTGCCCCTTAGAGTCCTGGGATGCATAGGTTAGAGGGATTAGCGGGTAAAGTGTGTGGGGGTGGGATTGTGGTCGGTGCAGACTCGATGGGCTGAATGGCCTCCTTCTGCACTGTAGGGTTTCTATGATTTCTATGAACACCAGGTTAAAGTCCAACAGGTTTATTTGGTAGCAAATACCATAAGCTTTCGGAGCAATGCTCCTTCGTCAGATGGAGTGGTCTCTGTTCTCAAACAGGGCACAGACAGGGCTTCTGTCAAGAAGCCAATTTTGTATCCATTTAGATACCTCACCCTGGATCCCGTGAGATTTAACTTTATGCAACAACCTACCATGCGGTATCTTGTCAAAGGCCTTGCTAAAGTCCATGTAGACAACATCAACTGCACTGCCCTCACCTACCTTCTTGGTTACCCCTTCAAAAAACTCAATTAAATTTATGAGGCCTGATTTTCCACTCACAAAGCCATGCTGACTGTCCCTAATCAGTCCTTGCATCTCTAAGTGCCTGTAGATCCTGTCTCTCAAAATACCTTCCAACAATTAACCACCACAGATGTGAGGCTCACTGGCCTGTAGTTCGCAGGCTTTTCCCTGCAGCCCTTCTTAAACAAAGGCACAACATTTGCCACTCTCTAATCTTCAGGCACCTCACCCGTGACTATCTTTCTCGATGAAACAAAATCCCAATTCGTCGCCAATTTTCTTTTTGTAATGTCCTAACTATGTTCGAGAGTCTGGATTTTACACAAAAAGAGAAAAGACATGGTTTGCACATATAGGGCCCTATTTTACCATTTTAATTTTAAGTGCTGGGCGGACTTGAAACTGGGAGTGTTTCAGATCTGACTTTTAGACCTGTTCTCAGGCGCCTCCACATGCACTCTGCCTGAAAAAATATCAGCAATTCCGAATTGTGCTGCACAAGCCTGTGTGCAGGGCTTACGTGCCCGAAACCCTGCAGCTCCGATTGGTGCCTTCAACTGCGCATGTGCAGAGAAAAAAATGATAGAATGCTGCTCCCCTGCCACATCCCTCTCGGGCCGGACAATGCTTCCCCCAGCCCCCACAGACATTGCCAACCCCCACAACAGACCCCTTATTCCGTGCCCCCCCCTCCCGCCACCCAGACCGATCGCGGGCCCCTCCCCCCCCACTTCCCCCCCCACCAATCTCAGGCAGAGTGGCAGCAGACCTCCTTCCCCCTCCACTGATCTCAGGCGGAGTGGCAGTGGACCCACCCCCTCCCATCTCAAGCAGAGAGCCATTGGACGCTCGGCACTTACCTCCTCACTAACCCTCACTGACGGAGTGCCCAAATCAGGCTTCTATGGAGCATGTCTGTTTCGCGCTGATTCTGGATGGGCGAACATGGCGGTAAAGGGGGAAGTGCCAGTAAGGTTGGACGTGCAGCCTACGAAGTCAATTTCAGTGGCTATTGCGCCCGTTTCGGGCGTGGTCCCGATCACGGCCACTTTCGGGCCTTGGTAAAGGGGGAACCAGCGTGGAGGCAGGTGCAGATTGCGCTTCTTGCCTCATGCCCGACTTTATCAAGTTTTCACAGGCACAACGCGATGGTAAAATCGGGCCCTTAGATTCAAACTCACAACAACAGATTTACTCTGGGAGCTCTTGCCTGTACAGAGTACAAACTGAAGTTAAAAGCAGGAGCCTGTGAAACACCCCATGATATCGCCATCAAATCATGTGACCTGCTCTTAAAGCAATCATACAACTACTTAAATATATAACAGTTAGATCCTCCCTTGTTGGAGATGGTCATTGCCTGGCAATTGTGTGGCATGAATGTTACATGCCAGTTGTCAACCCAAGCCTGGATATTGTCCAGGTCTTGCTTCAGTGTCTGAGGAGTCACAAATGGTGCTGAACATTGTGCATCGGCGAATATCCCCACTTCTAACCTTATGATGGAAGGGGGGGTATTGATGAAGCAGCTGAACGTGGTTGAACCTAGGAAGAGAGGAACTAACCTGAGGAACTCCTGCAATGATGTCCTGGAGCTGTGAGTTTTGACCTCTAACCACCACAACCATCTTCCTTTGTGCCAGGTATGACTCCAACCAGCAGAGAGTTTTCCTCCTGATTTTCATTGACTTCAGTTTTGCAAGGACTCCTTGATACCTTACTCAGTCAAATGCTGCCTTGATGTCAAGAGCAGTCACTTTCACCTCACTACTGGTATTCAGTCTTTTGTCCATGTTTGAACCAAGGCTGTAATGAGGTCAGAAGCTGAGTGACCCTGGTGGACCACAAACTGAGCATCAGTGAGCAAGTTATTGCTGATTAAGTGCCGCTTGACAGCACTGCTGATGACCCCCTGCATCATGTTGCTGATGATCGAAAGTAGACTGATGGGGTGGTAGTTGGTCATGTTGGATTTGTCCTGTGTCTTGAGTACAGGAAATACCTGGGCAATTTTCCACATTGCCAGATAGATGCCAGTGTTCTAGTTTTATTGGAACAGCTTGGCTTGGGACATGGCGAGTTCTAGAGCACAAGCCTTCAGGACTATTGCCAGAATATTGTCAGGGCCCGTAGTCTCTGCAGTTTCCAGTGCCTCCAGCTGTTTCTTGATATCATGTGAAGTGAATCGAATTGTCTCGAGACTGACATCTGTGGTGCTGGGAACCTCTGGAGGAGGCCAAGATGGATCAGTCACTCGGCACTTCTGGCTGAAGATTGCTGCGAATGCTTCAGCCTTATTTTCTGCACAGGCGTGCTGGGCTCTTCCATCATTGAGGATGGGGAAATTTGTCGAGCCTCCTGCTCCAGTGAGATGTTTAATTGTCCACCACTATTCACGACTGGATGTGACAAGGACTGCAGTACTTAGACCTGATTCGCTGGTTGTGGAATCGCTTAGCTCTGTCTATTGCTTGCTGCTTATGTTGTTTGGCACGCAAGTAGTCCTGTGTTGTAGCTCCACCAGGTTGACATCTTGTCTTTAGGTATGCCTGGTATTGCACCTGGCATGCCCTGTTGCACTTTTCATTGAACTCGAGTTAATGCACTGACTTGGTGGTAGCGATAGGCTGGGCTGTGAGGTTACAGATTTTGTACATTTCTGACGCTGCTGATGACCCACAATGCCTCATGTATGCCCAGCCTTGAATTACTGGATCTATCCCAATTAGCATGTTGGTAGTGCTACATAAGATGATGGAGGGTATCCTCAATGTGAGGACTGTGCAGTGATTACTCCGACCATGGATAAATGCATCTGTGGCAGGCATGTTGCTAAAGATGAGGTCAAGCATGTTTTTTCCCTTTTATTGGTTTCCTCACCACCTACTGCAGTTCCAGTTTAGCAGTTATGTCCTTGAGTACCTGGCCAGCTTGGTCTGTGATGGTGCTACAAAGCCACTTTTGGTGATGGACATTGAATTTTCCCAGCCAGAGTACATTCTGTGCCCTTGCCACCCTCAATGCTTCTTCAAGTGCTGTTCAACATGGAGGAGTACTGATTCTTCAGCTGAGGGGGGACGGTATGTGGTAATCAACAGGAGATTTTCTTTCCCATGTTTGACCTTGTGCCATGAAACTTCATGGAGTGCAGAGTCGGTGTTGAGGACTCATAGAGTCATAGAGGTTTACAGCATGGAAAAAGGCCCTGTGGCCCAACTTGTCCATGCCACTCTTTTTTTTTAAACCCCTAAGCTAATCCTAATAGCCCGCATTTGGCCCATATCCCTCTATCCCCATCTTACCCATGCAACTGTCTAAATGCTTTTTAAAAGACAAACATCAACTGCACTGCCCTCATCTACCTTCTTGGTTACCCCTTCAAAAAACTCAATCAAATTTGTGAGACATGATTTTCCACTCTCAAAGCCATGCTGACTGTCCCTAATCAGTCCTTGCATCTCTAAATGCCTGTAGATCCTGTCTCTCAAAATACCTTTCAACAACTTACCCACCACAGATGTGAGGCTCACTGGCCTGTAGTTCGCAGGATTTTCCCTGCAGCCCTTTTTAAACAAAGGCACAACATTTGCCACTCTCCAGTCTTCAGGCACCTCGCCCGTGACTATCGATGATTCAAATATCTCGACTGGGGGACCCTCAATTTCCTCCCTAGCCTCCCACAATGTCCTGGGATACAGTTCACAAGGACTCCTTGAACAACTCCCTCCTGACTGTTTACCGCTGTGCTACTACTTCTGCTGGGTCTGCCCTGCTGGTGAGACAGGACAAACTCAGGAATGATGTTGATGGTGATCTGAAGGAGATTGTCATCGACTTCAGGAAGCATAGAATAGAACGTGCCCCCATCTACATCAACAGAGACAAAGTAGAAAGGGCCGAGAGCTTTGTCCTAGTCCCTCCATGCTGACACTTTAGTTAAGAAAACCTACCAACGCCTTTACTTTCTCAGAAGACGAAGGAAATTTGGCATGTCAGCTACGACTCTCACCAACTTTTACAGATGCACCATAGAAAGCATTCTTTCTGGTTGTATCACAGCTTGGTATGGCTCCTACCCTGCCCAAGACCGCAAGAAACAACAACAACAAAAGTTCATGAATATAGCCCAATCCATCACGCAAACCAGCCTCCCATCCATTGACTCAGTCTACACTTCCAGCTGCCTCGGCAAAGCAGCCAGCATTATGAAGGACCCCCCACGCCCCGGACCTACTTTCTTCCACCACCTTCCTTCGGGAAAAAGATACAAAAGTCTGAGGTCACGTACCAACCAACTCAAGAACAGCTTCTTCCCTGGTGCTGTCAGACTTTGGAATAAGAACATAAGAACTAGGAGCAGGAGTAGGCCATCTGGCCCCTCAAACCTGCTCAACCATTCAGTAAGATCATGAGTGATCTTTTCGTGGATTCAGTTCCACTTACCCGCCCGTTCACATAACCCTTAATTCCTTTACTGTTCAAAAATTTATCTATCCTTGCCTTAAAAACATTCAATGAGGTAGCCTCAACTGCTTCACTGGGCAGGGAATTCCACAGATTCACAACCCTTTGTGTGAAGAAGTTCCTTCTCAACTCAGTCCTAAATCTGCTCCCCCTTATTTTGAGGCCATGCCCCCTAGTTCTAGTTTCACCTGCCAGTGGAAACAACTTCCCTGCTTCTATCTTATCTATTCCCTTCATAATCTTATATGTTTCTATAAGATTTCCCCTCATTGTTCTGAATTCCAATGAGTATAGCCCCAGTCTACTCAGTCCCTACTCATAAGCCAATCCTCTCCACTCCGGAATCAACCTAATGAATCTCCTCTGCACCCCCTCCAGTGCCAGTATATCCTTTCTCAAGTAAGGAGACCAAAGCTGTACACAGTACTCCAGGTGTGGCCTCACCAGCACCTTATACAGCTGCAACATAACTTTGCTGTTTTTAAACTCCATCCCTCTAGCAATGAAGGACAAAATTCCATTTGCCTTCTTAGTACCTGCTGCACCTGCAAACCAACTCCTTGAGATTCCTGTACAAGGACACCCAGGTCTCTCTGCACAGCAGCATGCTGCAATTTTTTACCATTTAAATAATAGTCCATTTTACTGTTATTCCTACCAAAATGGATGACCTCACATTTACAAAATTCTTCTATTTCAAAAAAAATAAGTTATTTGTCAATTTTAATGGGAGGAGTGATGCTGGAAAGCTCATACTCATGTCACACACAGGCACCTCTCTCTCCCTAACACATACACACACACATCTCCCTCATTCTCTCTCTCTCACACACACACATACACACTTGCTCCCTCTCTTACACACTCGATCCACACACTCGCCCCCCTCACACACTGCCCCCCCTACACACTCACCCCCCCTACACACTCACCCCCCCTACACACTCACCCCCCCTGCACACTCACCCCCCCTACACACTCACCCCCTCACATACTCACCCCCTCACATACTCATCCCCCTCACACACTCACTCCCCCTCACACAATACTCTCCACTCTCTCTTGCACACTCAACCCCTCTCTCTTGCACACTCACCTCTTTTGCACACTCACCTCCTCTCTCGCACACTCACTTCCTCTCTCGCACTCACCTCCTCTCTCGCACACTCATCCCCTCTCTTGCACACTCATCCCCTCTCTTGCACACTCACCCCCTCACACATAATACCCTCCACTCTCTCACACACTCAGCTCCTCTCTTGCACACTCATCCCCTCTCTTGCACACTCACCCCCTCTCTTGCACACTCACCCCCTCTCGCACACTCATCCCCTCTCTTGCACACTCACCCCCTCACACATAATACCCTCCACTCTCTCTCGCATACTCACCCCTTCTCTCGCACACTGATCTCTGACTGGAACAGCAACATTTCAGTATTTTTCAGATGTGCCTGTCTTACAAAGGACCCACTGGGTTCTGGGGACCCCAGTTTAGGAAGCTCTGTATTGGCGAGTGATGTGATCTCTAATCCCTCTTCTTTTATTATTGTTACATTTGAATAATTCTATATTGGGGAAAGGAGTGGGGTTTTGGGGAAAGGAGTGGGGTTTTGGGGAAAGGGGTGGTGTTTTGGGGAAAAAGGTGAGTTTTTGGGGGAAGGGTCGTGTTTTGGGGGAAACGGTGTGTATTGAAGGGGGAAGAAATTTGTTGTTGGGGGGAGGAGTTTTTCAGGGTGGTAGCAGTACAGTGCATGCCTGATTCTATTTGTGTGGAATATTTTTTCATCAAACTTGTCTTAAGCCAGTGTTGTGATTTCTATGTCCAATGAACCTTTAAAATAGTGCAACGAGGCCCTGTTGCCATGCCCACTGCCGAAACCAATGAGTTATATTGCTATTTGGTATTTAACATCTGCACTGGTGCTCTGACAGACCATTAATTTGAATTTTAGAACATTTAAGTCAGGAGAATGAACATAGAACATAGAACATTACAGCACAGAACAGGCCCTTCGGCCCACGATGTTGTGCCGACCTTCATCTGAAACCAAGATCAAGCTATCCCACTCCCTACCATCCTGGTGTGCTCCATGTGCCTATCCAATAACCGCTTAAATGTTCCTAAAGTGTCTGACTCCACTATCACTGCAGGCAGTCCATTCCACACCCCAACCACTCTCTGCGTGAAGAACCTACCTCTGATATCCTTCCTATATCTCCCACCATGAACCCTATAGTTATGCCCCCTTGTAATAGCTCCATCCACCCGAGGAAATAGTCTTTGAACGTTCACTCGATCTATCCCCTTCATCATTTTATAAACCTCTATTAAGTCTCCCCTCAATCTCCTCCGCTCCAGAGAGAACAGCCCCAGCTCCCTCAACCTTTCCTCATAAGACCGACACTCCAAACCAGGCAGCATCCTGGTAAATCTCCTCTGCACTCTTTCCAGCGCTTCCACATCCTTCTTATAGTGAGGTGACCAGAACTGCACGCAATATTCCAAATGCGGTCTCACCAAGGTCCTGTACAGTTGCAGCATAACCCCACGGCTCTTAAACTCCAACCCCCTGTTAATAAAAGCTAACACACTATATGCCTTCTTCACAGCTCTATCCACTTGAGTGGCAACCTTTAGAGATCTGTGGATATGGACCCCAAGATCTCTCTGTTCCTCCACAGTCTTCAGAACCCTACCTTTGACCCTGTAATCCACATTTAAATTAGTCCTACCAAAATGAATCACCTCACATTTATCAGGGTTAAACTCCATTTGCCATTTTTCAGCCCAGCTTTGCATCCTATCTATGTCTCTTTGCAGCCTACAACACCCCTCCACCTCATCCACTACTCCACCAATCTTGGTGTCATCAGCAAATTTACTGATCCACCCTTCAGCCCCCTCCTCTAAGTCATTAATAAAAATCACAAAGAGCAGAGGACCAAGCACCGATCCCTGCGGCACTCCGCTAGCAACCTGCCTCCAGTCCGAAAATTTTCCATCCACCACCACCCTCTGTCTTCGATCAGATAGCCAGTTACCTATCCAATCGGCCAACTTTCCCTCTAACCAACACCTCCTTACTTTCATCATAAGCCGACCATGGGGGACCTTATCAAACGCCTTACTAAAATCCATGTATATGACATCAACCGCCCTACCTTCATCAACACACCTAGTTACCTTCTCAAAAAATTCTATCAAATTTGTGAGGCACGATTTGCCCTTCACAAATCCGTGCTGACTATCCCGGATTAATCCGCATCTTTCTAAATGGTCGTAAATCCCATCCCTAAGGACCTTTTCCATCAATTTACCAACCACCGAAGTCAGACTAACCGGTCTATAATTACCAGGGTCATTTCTATTCCCTTTCTTAAACAGAGGAACAACATTTGCCACTCTCCAGTCCTCTGGCACCATCCCCGTGGACAGCGAGGACCCAAAGATCAAAGCCAAAGGCTCTGCAATCTCATCCCTCGCCACCCAAAGAATCCTAGGATACATTTCATCAGGCCCAGGGGACTTATCGACCTTCAGTTTATTCAAAACTGCCAATACATCCTCCCTCCGAACATCTATTTCCTCCAGCCTATTAGCCTGTAACACCTTCTCTTCCTGAAAAACATGGCCCCTCTCCTTGGTGAACACTGAAGAAAAGTATTCATTCATCACCTCGCCTATCTCTACTGATTCCATACACAAGTTCCCACCACTGTCCTTGACCGGCCCTAACCTCACCCTGGTCATTCTTTTATTCCTCACATAAGAGTAAAAAGCCTTGGGGTTTTCCTTGATCCGACCCGCCAAGGACTTCTCATGTCCCCTCCTAGCTCTCCTGAGCCCCTTTTTCAGCTCATTCCTTGCTAACTTGTAACCCTCAATCGAGCCATCTGAACCTTGTTTCCTCATCCCTACATAAGCTTCCCTCTTCCTTTTCACAAGACATTCCACCTCTTTTGTGAACCACGGTTCCCTCACTCGGCCATTTCCTCCCTGCCTGACAGGGACATACCTATCAAGGACACCCAGTATTTGTTCCTTGAAAAAGTTCCACTTTTCATCAGTGCCTTTCCCTGACAGTTTCTGTTCCCATCTTATGCCCCCTAATTCTTGCCTAATCGCATCATAATTACCTCTCCCCCAATTGTAAGCCTTGCCCTGCCGTCCGGCCCTATCCCTCTCCATTGCAATAACAAAAGACACCGAATTGTGGTCACTATCTCCAAAGTTCTCTCCCACAACCAAATCTAACACTTGGCCCGGTTCATTTCCCAGTACCAAATCCAATGTGGCCTCACCCCTATCCACATATTGTGTCAGGAAACCCTCCTGCACACACTGCACAAAAAGTGCCCCATCCAAACTATTCGACCTACAAAGGTTCCAATCAATATTTGGAAAGTTAAAGTCCCCCATGACAACTACCCTGTGACCCCCACACGTATCCATAATCTGCTTTGCAATTTCTTCCTCCACATCTCTATTACTATTTGGGGGCCTATAGTAAACTCCTAGCAACGTGACCGCTCCTTTCCTGTTTCTAACTGCAGCCCATATTACCTCAGTGTGCATATCCCCCTCAAAGTGCTTTTCCGCAGCCGTTAAACTATCCTTGATTAACAATGCTACTCCTCCACCTCTTTTACCAGCTTCCCTACACTTACTGAAACATCTATACCCCGGAACGTCCAACAACCATTCCTGTCCTTGTTCTACCCATGTCTCCGTAATGGCCACAACGTAGTCCCAAGTAGCAATCCACGCCCCAAGTTCATCCACCTTGTTCCGGATGCTCCTTGCATTGAAGTAGACACACTTCAACCCATCTTCCTGTCTACCGGTACCCACCCTTGACCTTGATACCTTCCCCAATATCTCACCACCCTCAACACTGACTTGCGGACTACAACTCCTTTTCCCACTCCCCTGACAAATTAGTTTAAATCCCCCTGAAGAGCCGTAGCAAATTTCCCTCCCAGGATATTGGTGCCCCTCTGGTTCAGGTGCACCCCGTCCTGTTTGTAGAGGTCCCACCTTCCCCAGAATGTGTTCCAATTATCCACGTATCTGAAACCCTCCCTCCTGCACCATCCCTGCAACCACATGTTTAAGTGCACTCTCTCCCTGTTCCTCAACTCGCTATCACGTGGCACCGGTAGCGTACCAGAGATGACCACATGTTTTGTCTTTGCTCTCAGCTTCCAGCCCAGCTCCCGAAATTCCTGCTTTAAATCCCCGTCCCCTCTCCTACCTATGTCGTTGGTACTAATGTGTACCACGACTTGTGACTGTTTCCCCTCCCCCTTAAGAATCCGGAAAACACGGTCTGAGACGTCACGGACCCTGGCATCCGGTAGGCAACAAACCATCCTCGAGTCTCTTTTGCTGCCACAGAACCTCCTATCTATCCCTCTAACTAACGAGTCCCCAATAACTATTGCCCTCCCGCTCTCCTCCTTACCCTCCTGAGCCACAGGGACGGACTCAGTGCCGGAGATCCTCTCACTGCGGCTCACCACTGGTATGTCGTCCCCCTCAACCGTATCCAAAGCGGAATACTGATTGCTAAGGGGAACGACCACAGGGGATCCCTGCACCGACTGCTTCTTCCCAGCCCCTCTCACCGTCACCCATCTATTTTCATTCCTCGGAGTAACTGTATCCCTGAAGCTTCTGTCTATGGCCATCTCTGCATCCCTAATGATCCTAAGTTCCTCCAACTCCAGCTCCAGTTCCCTTACACGGTTTTGGAGGAGCTGCAGATGGATGCACTTCTCACAGGTATAATCAGCAGGGACACTGACGTCGTCCCTCACCTCGAACATAGTGCAAGAGGAACATTGCACTGCCTTCACACCCATCCTCTCTAGATACCTTGCCAGTACCAGGTAGAAACAGCAAAAAATGAATTAACTCACCCCTGCTCGCCCAAGCCCTGTGAGCCAAAGCCCTACAGCTTTCACTCTGCCTCCTGCTCACTCTGCTGCCCGCTAACGACGCTGCCCGCTCAAAAGTGCGGCCTACTTTTAAACCCTCCAAAAACCTTCCCAGACTCCTGCTGGGCCCACTTCCTGTTTTTAAAAAAAAACCTCCGATTTTTTTACACAAATTTAACTTAAAATAAATAAATAAATGTAGTGAACACACCAACTGCCTTCTCCTCAGCCTGGTCCTGTGGAACAATGAGATGAAAGTAACAATTTTAATAGTGGATAAAAATGAGTGCATTTTGTACTCTATCCCCAGCACCTTGCCCCAGCTGACATAGAACATAGAACAGTATGCTTGCCTTTATAGGACGGGGTATAGAGTATAAAAGCTGGAGTCTGATGATGCAGCTGCATAGAACGCTGGTTAGGCCACATTTGGAGTACTGCGTCCAGTTCTGGTCGCCGCACTACCAGAAGGACGTGGAGGCATTGGAGAGAGTGCAGAGAAGGTTTACCAGGATGTTGCCTGGTATGGAGGGTCTTAGCTATGAGGAGAGATTGGGTAGACTGGGGTTGTTCTCCTTGGAAAGATGGAGAATGAGGGGAGATCTAATAGAGGTGTACAAGATTATGAAGGGTATAGATAGGGTGAACAGTGGGAAGCTTTTTCCCAGGTCGGAGGTGACGATCACGAGGGGTCACGGGCTCAAGCTGAGAGGGGCGAAGTATAACTCAGACATCAGAGGGATGTTTTTTACACAGAGGGTGGTGGGGGCCTGGAATGCGCTGCCAAGTAGGGTGGTGGAGGCAGGCATGCTGACATCGTTTAAGACTTACCTGGATAGTCACATGAGCAGCCTGGGAATGGAGGGATACAAACGATTGGTCTAGTTGGGCCAAGGAGCGGCACAGGCTTGGAGGGCCGAAGGGCCTGTTTCCTGTGCTGTACTGTTCTTTGTTCTTTGTTCTTTAGTACAGCATAGAACAGGCCCTTCGGCCCATGATGTTGTGCCGAGCTTTGTCTGAAATGCCGAGCTTTGTCTGAAATTTCTTTTTTTAAAATATAATTATGACAATCAAAACTGCAAAAGTAAAACTCTTCAAACAGATGACTGAAGAAAAAGTCAAAAAAAGTTGGATGTCTGTAGATGCCAAGACTCTGCGAAAGGAGGATGTGCGGAGGGAAACTGTCCACTGCTTAAATGATGACAATGAGACTGAAGTTGCAAAGGAGGACACTATTCAAGGTACCATCTGTCCTGACCATCCAAACATTTAATGCAAGGATTCTGTAAGAGAGATACGTTGGGGCTGAAAGTTGAGGGGAGCTGCTTTAGATACAAGTGTTAGCCTTGTCTCAGCATCTAGCCTCTGATTCCAAAGGTCTTAGTTTCAAGTCCCACTCTAGAGATATAAACATAATGCAGGTGAACACTGCAATGCAATCTTGAAGGATAAAATATCTGTCCATTCAGGTGGGCAGAAAAGGTCCAATGACATTCAAAGATGAAGGGAGTTGTCCTGGGTGGACAGTCTGATATATATCCTTCAGTCACTCAGAATCGTCACTGCACAGGAGGACATTCGGCCACCAGGTCTGCACCAGCTCTCCAACCTTGGTGCCATTCTCCTGCCTTTTTTTCGTACCCAGACACATTGTTTATATTCAAGTAATCACCTAATGCCCTCCTTAAAGCTTTCATTGCACCTGCCTCCAGCATACTCTCAGGCAGTGCATTCCAGAAATGTACCACTTGTTGTGTAAAAAGGTATTTTTCTCACATCACATTGGTTTATTTTGCAAATCACTTTAAATCTGTGCCCTCTTTATAGAACATAGAACAGTACAGCACAGTACAGGCCAATCGGCCCACGATGTTGTGCCGAACCTTTTCCGAAACCAAGATCAAGCTATCCAACTCCCTATCATTCTAGTGTGCTCCATGTGCCTATCCAATAACCACTTGAAAGTTCCTAAAGTGTCCGACTCCACTATCACAGCAGGCAGTCCATTCCACACCCCAACCACTCTCTGAGTAAAGAACCTACCTCGTACATCCCTCCTATATCTTCCACCACGAACCTTATAGTTACGACCCCTAGTAACAGCTACATCCACCCGAGGAAATAGTCTCTGAACGTCCACTCTATCTATCCCCCTCATCATCTTATAAACCTCTATTAAGTCGCCTCTCAACCTCCTCCGCTCTAAAGAGAAAAGCCCTAGCTCCCTCAACCTTTCCTCATAAGACCTACCCTCCAAACCAGGCAGCATCCTGGTAAATCTCCTTTGCACTCTTTCCAGTGCTTCCACATCCTTCTTATAGTGAGGTGACCAGAACTGCACACAATATTCCAAATGTGGTCTCACCAAGGTCCTGTACAGTTGCAGCATAACCCCACGGCTCTTAAACTCAAACCCCCTGCTAATAGACGCTAACAATCTATAGGCCTTCTTCACGGCTCTATCCACTTGAGTGGCAACCTTCAGAGATCTGTGGATATGAACCCCAAGATCTCTCTGTTCCTCCACATTCCTCAGAACCCTACCTTTGACCCTGTAATCCGCATTCAAATTTGTCCGACCAAAATGAATCACCTCGCACTTATCAGGGTTAAACTCCATCTGCCATTTTTCGGCCCAACTTTGCATCCTATCAATGTCTCTTTGCAGCCTACAACAGCCCTCCACCTCATCCACTAATCCACCAATCTTGGTGTCATCCGCAAATTTACTGACCACCCTTCAACCCTTGATAAAAATCACAAATAGCAGAGGACCCAGCACTGATCCTTGTGGTACACCGCTGGTAACTGGTCTCCAGTCTGAAGATTTTCCATCCACCACCACCCTCTGTCTTCTATGAGATATGATGTGGAGATGTCGGCGTTGGACTGGGGTGAACACAGTAAGAGTTTTAACAACACCAGGTTAAAGTCCAACAGGTTTATTTGGTAGCAAATACCATTAGCTTTCGGAGCGCTGCTCCTTCGTCAGATGGAGTGGAAATGTGCTCTCAAACAGGGCACAGAGACACAAAATCAAGTTAGTTGCATCACCTCACACTTCTCCATTGAGCTTCATCAGTCACCTATCTACCCATACCACCAACTTGTCTATGTCCTTCTGGAGTTCTACACTGTCCTCTTCACAATTTACAATGTTTCGAAATTTTGTGTCACCCACAAACTTTGAAATTGCCCCCTGCGCACCATATATATCAGGAAAAGCAAGACCCCGGGGGAACACTAATACAAATCTACCTCCAGCCTGAAAAATATCCATTGACCCTTGCTCTCTGCTTCCTATTTTTCAGCCAATTTCATATGAACATTGCCACTGTCCCTTTTATTCCATGTGTTACAACCTTTTTCACAAGTCTGTTGTGTGGCAGGCTATCGAAGGAATGCCTATTGAAAACCCATGATCGCCACATCAACAGCATTACTCTCATCGGCCCTTTCTGTTACCTCCTCAAAAATCTCCAGCAAGTTCAGTAAACATAATTTTCCCTTTAGACATCCATTCTGGCTCGTCATAATCAACTCACATTTTTCCATGTAGCTGCTAATTCTAACACAAGTAATTGTCCCTGGAAGCTTTCCCACCACTGATGTTGAACTGACTGGCCTGTATTTGAAGGGGCTATCCTTGTAACTTTGTTTTTAACAAGGCCGTAACATTTGCAGTTCTTCAGTCCTTTGGAACTTGAGAACATAAGAACATAAGAAATAGGAGCAGGAGTAGGCCATCTAGTCCCTCGAGCCTGCCCCGCCACTCCATTAGATCATGGCTGATCTGAAGTGGATCAGTTCCACTTACCCGCCTGATCCCTATAACTCCTAATTCCCTTACCGATCAGGAATCCATCTATCCGTGATTTAAACATATTCAACGAGGTAGCCTCCACCACTTCAGTGGGCAGAGAATTCCAGAGATTCACCACCCTCTGAGAGAAGTTCCTCCTCAACTCTGTCCTAAACTGACCCCCCTTTATTTTGAGGCTGTGCCCTCTAGTTCTAGTTTCCTTTCTAAGTGGAAAGAATCTCTCCACCTCTACCCTATCCAGCCACTTCATTATCTTATAGGTCTCTATAAGATCCCTCCTCAGCCTTCCAACGAGTACAAACCCAATCTTCTCAGTCTCTCCTCATAATCAACACCCCTCATCTCTGGTATCAGCCTGGTGAACCTTCTCTGCACTCCCTCCAAGGCCACTATATCCTTCCACAAATAAGGGGACCAATACTGCACACAGTATTCCAGCTGCGGCCTCACCAATGCCCTGTACAGATGCAGCAAGACATCTCTGCTTTTATATTCTATCGTAAGAAGTCTCACAACACCAGGTTAAAGTCCAACAGGTTTATTTGGTAGCAAATACCATAAGCTTTCGGAGCGCTGCCCCTTCGTCAGATGGAGTGAAAATCTGTTCTCTAACAGTGCACAGAGACACAAAATCAAGTTACAGAATACTAATTAGAATGCAAATCTCTACAGCCAGCCAGGTCTTAAAGGTGGTACAGATAATGTGGGTGGAGGGAACATTAAACACAGGTTAAAGAGATGTGTATTGTCTCCAGACAGAACAGCTAGGCTTTATATTCAGCTTTTAATTCGGCTTTATATTCGGCTTTATAACAGCTTTATATTCATAGAACATAGAACATAGAAAGCCACAGCACAAACAGGCCCTTCGGCCCACAGGTTGCGCCGATCACATCCCCACCTCTAGGCCTATCTATAGCCCTCAATCCCATTAAATCCCATGTACTCATCCAGAAGTCTCTTAAAAGACCCCAACGAGTTTGCCTCCACCACCACCGACGTCAGCCGATTCCACTCACCCACCACCCTCTGAGTGAAAAACTTACCCCTGACATCTCCTCTGTACCTACCCCCCAGCACCTTAAACCTGTGTCCTCTCGTAGCAACCATTTCAGCCCTTGGAAATAGCCTCTGAGAGTCTACCCTATCCAGACCTCTCAACATCTTGTAAACCTCTATCAGGTCACCTCTCATCCTTCGTCTCTCCAGGGAGAAGAGACCAAGCTCCCTCAACCTATCCTCATAAGGCATGCCCCCCAATCCAGGCAACATCCTTGTAAATCTCCTCTGCACCCTTTCAATGGCTTCAACATCTTTCCTGTAATGAGGTGACCAGAACTGCGCGCAGTACTCCAAGTGGGGTCTAACCAGGGTCCTATAAAGCTGCAGCATTATCTCCCGATTCCTAAACTCAATCCCTCGATTAATGAAGGCCAGTACGCCGTACGCCTTCTTGACCGCATCCTCCACCTGCGAGGCCGATTTAAGAGTCCTATGGACCCGGACCCCAAGGTCCTTCTGATCCTCTACACTGCTAAGAATGGTACCCTTCATATTATATTGCTGCTTCATCCCATTGGATCTGCCAAAATGGATCACCACACACTTATCCGGGTTGAAGTCCATCTGCCACTTCTCCGCCCAGTCTTGCATTCTATCTATGTCTCGCTGCAACTTCTGACATCCCTCCAAACTATCCACAACACCACCTACCTTGGTGTCGTCAGCAAACTTACCAACCCATCCCTCCACTTCCTCATCCAGGTCATTTATGAAAATGACAAACAGCAAGGGTCCCAGAACAGATCCCTGGGGCACTCCACTGGTCACTGACCGCCATGCAGAGAAAGACCCCTCCACAGCCACTCTCTGCCTTCTGCAGGCAAGCCAGTTCTGGATCCACAAGGCAACAGCCCCTTGGATCCCATGCCCTCTCACTTTCTCAAGAAGTCTTGCATGGGGGACCTTATCGAACGCCTTGCTGAAGTCCATATAGACCACATCCACCGCTCTTCCTTCGTCAATGTGTTTGGTCACATTTCAAAGAACTCAACCAGGCTCGTAAGGCACGACCTGCCCTTGACAAAGCCGTGCTGACTACTTTTGATCATACTAAACTTCTCTAGATGATCATAAATCCTGTCTCTCAGGATCCTCTCCATCAACTTACCAACCACTGAGGTTAGACTCACCGGTCGGTAATTTCCCGGGCTGTCCCTGTTCCCTTTCTTGAATATAGGGACCACATCTGCAATCCTCCAATCCTCCGGAACCTCTCCCGTCTCCATCGACGATGCAAAGATCATCGCCAAAGGCTCCGCAATCTCCTCCCTCGCCTCCCACAGTAACCTGGGGTACATCCCATCCGGTCCCGGCGACTTACCAACCTTGATGCCATTCAATAGTTCCAACACATCCTCTTTCTTTATGTCCACATGCTCGATCCTTTCTGTCCACCGCAAACCAGCAGTACAACCACCCAGATCCCTTTCCACCGTGAATACCGAGGTAAAGTATTCATTAAGCAGCTCCGCCATTTCTAACGGTTCCGCACAAACTTTTCCCCCTTCACCTTTTAAGGGTCCTATGCCTTCACATCTCATCCTTTTACTCTTGACATATTTGTAGAAAGCCTTGGGGTTCTCCTTAATCTTACCCGCCAAGGCCTTCTCATGACCCCTTCTCGCTCTCCTAATTTCCTTCTTAAGCTCCTTCCTACATCCCGTATACTCCTCTAAATCCTTAACACCTCCTAGCTCTCTGAACCTTCTGTACGCCTCTCTTTTCTTATTCACCAGGTTCATCACAACCTTCGTGCACCACGGTTCCCGTACCCTACCAACACCCCCCTGTCTCATCGGAACGTTGTCATGCAGAGCTCCAGACAAACATTCCTTGAAAATCCTCCACTTTCCTTCGGTACTTTTCCCCAAGAATGCCTCCTTCCAATTTACCCGTCTAATTTCCTCCCTGATGACACTGTATTTCCCTTTACTCCAGAGAAACACTTCCATCCCCATTGCAATATAGGCCAACATCCCATTTGCCTTCTTGATCACCTGTTGCACCTGCAGACTGGGTTTTTGCGTCTCATGCACAAGGACCCCCAGGTCCCTCTGCACAGCAGCATGTTGTAATTTCTTTCCATTTAGATAATAATCCAATTTGCTATTATTTTAGATAATAATCCAATTTGCTATTATTCAGGAACCTCTCCTGAATCTGGAGAAGACTGAAAGATTATGGCCAGTGTCCCTGCAATTTCCATTCTCACTTCCTTCAATATCCCTAAATGCATCACGGTGCCTTGCCAACTTTCAGTACTGACAATATATTCAACACTTCCTTCTTATCAGTTGTGAAACCTTCTAGGGACAGGTTTTCTCACACCTGGGTGTATATGTGCACATATCATTGAAGGTGGCAGAACAGGTGGAGAGAGCAGTCTGTCACCATGTCCTAGGTAGCATCTACTTTCTTAGAGTTATAGAGGTATACAGCACAGAAAAAGGCCCTTCAGCCCATCGCATCAATGCCAATCAAAGACAAACCACCTAACTATTCAAATCTCATTTTCCAGCACTTGTATGCCTTGGCATCGCAAGTGCACATCTAAATACTTACTCAATGTTATGAGGGTCTCTGCCTCCACCACCTTTTCAGGCAGCGCGTTCCAGACTCCCACCACCCTTTGGGTGAAAAAGTTATTCCTCACATCTCCTCTAAGCCTCTTACCTTAAATTTATGCCCCCTAGTAATTGATCCCTCATAACGTTATACATCTCAATCATGTCCTCCCTCAGTTTCCTGTGCTCAAAGGAAAACAACCCCAGTCTATCCAATCTCACTTCATAAACAAAAAGTCCAGGCAACCTCCTGTTTCTTAAACTCTATGCCTTGGCTAATAAAGGCAAGTATACCTTATGTCTTCGTAACCACTTTATCCACCTGTCCTACATTAAGGGACCGGTGTACATGTACAATAAGGTCCCTCTGATTCTCGGTGCTTTCCATGGTCCTGCTGCTCATCATGTATTTCCTTGTCTTGTTTGTCCTGCCCAAGTACGTCACTTCACACTTATCCGGATTGAATTCCATTTGCCACTGACCAGCCTGTCTATATCCTGCTGTAATCTAAAGCTATCCTCATTATTTACCACCCGACCAATTTTTGTATCATCCGCAAACTTACTGATCAACCCTCATACATCCAAGTCTAAATCATTTATATAAACCATAAACAGCATGGTCCCCAACACTGATCCCAGCAGGATCCCACTGGACACAGTCTTCCAGTCCAAAAAACACCCTCGATCACCCTCTGCTTCCTGCCCCTCACCCAATTCTGGATTTTGCCAAATTTCCTTGGTTCCCATGGGCTCTTAGCCTCGCTATCAGTCTCTCATGTGGGACCTTATCAAAAGTCTTGCTGAAGTCCAAGTAGACTACATCAAATGCATTGCCCTCATCTACACACCTGGTCACCACTTCGAAAAATTGAATCAAGTTGGTCAGGCATGACCTCCCCTTAACACAACCATGCTAGCTGTTCTTGATGAATCCCTGCCTCACCAAATGCAGATTAAGTCTCTCAGAATTACTCCAGTAGTTTCCCCTTTGCTGAAGTTAGACTGACTGGCCTATCGTTTCCTGGTTCATCCCTTCCTCCCTTCTTGAATAACAGTACCACATTGGCTGTCCTCCGGTCCTCTGGCACCTTCACTGTGGCCAGAGAGGAATTAAAATTATTGCCAGCGCCCCTGCTATTTCCTCCCTTGCCTCACTCAACAGCCTGGAATACATTTCATCTGTCCCTGGAGATTTATCTACTGTTAAGCCTGCCAGACCACTCAGTATCTCCTCTTTGTATCACAGTTCTTCTCCCTGATTTCTAGATCAGCACTTTCTCTCTCATTAGTGAACACCGACACAAAGTATTTAATTACAACCCTACCTGCATTTGATTTGTTATTGACATATGTATTAGTTTGCAGTGAAAAGTATTATTTCTTGCATGTTATACAGGCAAAGCATACTGTTCATGGAGTTCATGGGGAGAAGGAAAGGAAAGGGTGCAGCATATAGTGTTATAGTTACAGCTATGATGGAGAGAAAGATCAGCATAATATAGTGCAGGTCCCTTCAAAAGCCCAATGGAAGCAGGGAAGAAGCTGTTCTTGAGTTAAGAACATAACATAAGAAATAGGAGCAGGAGTAGACCATCTATCCCCTCGAGCCTGCCCCGCCATTCAATAAGATCATGGCTGATCTGATAGTGATTTAGTTCCACTTATCCGCCCGCTCCCCTTATTGATCAGAAATCTATCTTCCTGTGACTTAAACATATTTAATGAGGTAGCCTCCACTGCTTCAATGGGCAGAGAATTCCAAACATTCACTACCCTCTGAGAGAAGAAGTTCCTCCTCAACTCTGTCCTAAACTGACTCCCCCTTATTTTGAGGCTGTATCCCCTAGTTCTTGTTTCCTTTCTAAGTGGAAAGAATCTCTCTGCCTCTACCCTGTCTAGCCCCTTCATTATCTTATATGTCTCTATACGATCTCCCCTCAGCCTTCTAAACTCCAACGAGTACAGGCCCAATCTACTCAATCTCTCCTCATAAGCTAACCCCCTCATCTCCGGTATCAACCTGATGAACCTTCTCTGTACTCCCTCCGAGGTCAATACATCCTTCCGCAAATAAGGGGACCAAAATTGCACACAGTACTCCAGTTGCGGCCTCACCAGTACCTTGTACAATTGCAGCAAGACCTCCCTGCTTTTATACTCTATCCCCTTCGCGATAAAGGCCAATATTCCATTTGCCTTCTTGATCACTTGCTGTACCTGCAAACTGAGTTTTTGCGATTCATGCACAAGGACTCCCAGGTCCCTCTGCACAGTAGCATGTTGTAATTTTTCACCATTTAAATAACGGTCCATTTTACTATTATTCCTTCCAAAGTGGATAACCTCACACTTATCAACGTTATATTCCATCTGCCAGATCCTCGCCCACTCACTTAGCCTATCCAAATCTCTCTGCAGACTTTCCGCATCCTCCGCGCAATTCGCTTTCCCACTCATCTTTGTATCATCCGCAAACTTTGTTACCCTACACTCGGTCCCCTCCTCCAGATCGTCTATGTATATGGTAAACAGTTGAGGCCCCAGCACTGATCTTTGCGGCATGCCACTAGTCACCAACTGCCAACCAGAAAAGCACCCATTTATTCCAACTCTCTGCTTCCTGTTAGATAGCCAATCCTCAATCCACGCTTACACTTTACCCCCAACTCCGTGTACCCTAATCTTCTGCAGCAACCTTTTGTGAGGCACCTTATTGAACGCCTTCTGGAAATCCAAAAACACCACATCCACCGGTTCCCCTCTGTCAACCGCACTCGTTACATCTTCATAAAAATCCAGTAAATTCGTCAAACACGACTTTCCCTTCATGAATCCATGCTGCGTCTGCTTGATCGAACCATTTTTTTCCAGGTGTCCTGCTATTTCTTCTTTAATGATGGATTCCAGCAATTTCTCAACTACAGACGTTAAGCTAACCGGCCTGTAGTTACCCGCCTTTTGTCTACCTCCTTTTTTAAACAGTGGCGTCACATTAGCTGTTTTCCAATCAGCCGGCACTTCCCCAGAGTCCAGCGAATTTTGATAAATTACAACCAACGCATCTGCTATTACTTCTACCATTTCTTTCAGTACCTGGGATGCATTCCATCCGGGCCCGGGGACTTGTCTACCTTTAGTCCCATTAGCCTACCAAGCACTACCTCTTTAGTAATAGTATTCGTTTTAAGAACCTCACCCCCTACAGTCCCACGACCATCAATTTTCGGTAAGTTATTTGTGTCCTCTACCGTGAAGACCGACACAAAAAACTTGTTTAAGGCCTCGGCCATTTCCTCGTTTCCCATTATTAAATCCCCCTTCTTGTCTTCTAAGGGCCCAACATTTACTTTAGCTACTCTTTTCCTTTTTATATATTTGTAAAAACTTTTACTATCAGTTTTTATATTTTGTGCTAGTTTAGTTTCATAATCTATCTTCCTTTCTTTATCGCTTTCTTAGTAGTTCTTTGTTGTTTTTTAAAGCTTTCCCAATCTTCTAATTCCCCACTAGTTGGGGCCATTCTGTACGCATCGGTTTTTAATTTAATACTCTCCTTTATTTCTTTAGTTATCCACAGCTGGTTATCCCTTTTCTTACATTCGTTTTTTATCACGAATATATTTTTGCTGAGTACTGAGAAAAATCTCCTTAAAAATCCGCCACTGTTGCTCAGCTGTCCTACCAACTAGTCTGCACTCCCAGTCTACATTAGCCAATTCTGCCCTCATCCTATTGTACTCCCCTCTGTTCAAGCAGAGGACACTGGTTTGGGACCCTAATTTCTCACCCTCCATTTAGAGAACATAGAACAGTACAGCACAGAACAGGCCCTTCGGCCCACGATGTTGTGCCGAGCTTTATCTGAAACCAAGATTAAGCTATCCCACTCCCTATCATCCTGGTGTGCTCCATGTGCTTATCCAATAACCGCTTAAATGTTCCTAAAGTGTCTGACTCCACTATCACTGCAGGCAGTCCATTCCACACCCCAACCACTCTCTGCGTAAAGAACCTACCTCTGATATCCTTCCTATATCTCCCACCACGAACCCTATAGTTATGCCCCCTTGTAATAGCTCCATCCACCCGAGGAAATAGTCTTTGAACGTTCACTCTATCTATCCCCTTCATCATTTTATAAACCTCTATTAAGTCTTCCCTCAGCCTCCTCCGCTCCAGAGAGAACAGCTCTAGCTCCCTCAACCTTTCCTCATAAGACCTACCCTCCAAACCAGGCAGCATCCTGGTAAATCTCCTCTGCACTCTTTCCAGCGCTTCCACATCCTTCTTATAGTGAGGTGACCAGAACTGCACACAATATTCCAAATGTGGTCTCACCAAGGTCCTGTACAGTTGCAGCATAACCCCACGGCTCTTAAACTCCAACCCCCTGTTAATAAAAGCTAACACACTATAGGCCTTCTTCACAGCTCTATCCACTTGAGTGGCAACCTTTAGAGATCTGTGGATATGGACCCCAAGATCTCTCTGTTCCTCCACAGTCTTCAGAACCCTACCTTTGACCCTGTAATCCACATTTAAATTAGTCCTGTCAAAATGAATCACCTCACATTTATCAGGGTTAAACTCCATTTGCCATTTTTCAGCCCAGCTTTGCATCCTATCTATGTCTCTTTGCAGCCTACAACAGCCCTCCACCTCATCCACTACTCCACCAATCTTGGTGTCATCAGCAAATTTACTGATCCACCCTTCAGCCCCCTCCTCTAAGTCATTAATAAAAATCACAAAGAGCAGAGGACCAAGCACTGATCCCTGTGGCACTCCGCTAGCAATTTGTATTAGAAATTCAAGCATATTGTGATCACTCATTCCAAGAGGATCCCTCACAAGAAGATCATTAATTTTACCTGTCTCATTACACAGGACCAGATCCAAGATAACTCGCTCCTTCATTGGTTCTGTAACATACTGTTCGAGGAAACTATTCTGACAGCATTCTAAGAACTCTTCCTCAAGTCCACCGCGTCCGACTTGAGTCGGTTGATATGTGTTCTCAGACTTTTGTATCTTTTTCCCAGTAGCAGAAGGTGTAAGAGAGAACGTCCGGGGTGCACAGGGCCATTAATTATGCTGGCTCCTTCTCCGAGGCAACGGGAAGTGTAGCCGGAGTCATGGATGGGAGGCTGGTTTGCATAATGGACTGGGCTATGTTCACAACACTAACCCTCCTAAATGCATTAGCTCACACTTTTGTTAAAACCAATTTTATTTATTTATTTTATTTATTGTCACAAGTAGGCTTACATTAACACTGCAATGAAGTTACTGTGAAAATTCCCTAGTCGCCACACTCCGGTGCCTGTTCGGGTACACTGAGCATGGCCAATGCACCTAACCAGCACATCTTTCGGGCTGTGGGAGGAAACCGGAGCACCCAGAGAAAACTCACACAGACACGGGGAGAACGTGCAGACTCTACACAGACAGTGACTCAAGCCAGGAATCGAACCTGGGTCCCTGGCACTGAGAGGCAGTAATGCTAAGCACTGTGCCACCGTGCCGCCCCACTTGCCACTTTACCGCCCACTCCACCAGTTCATTTATTTTGTTTTAGAGATTATCGCTACCCCCTATATTATCCATGACACAGACAATCTTTGTGTCATCTGCAAATTTTCCAGTCGTGCTCTGCCCCCCACGTTTGCGTCCAAATCGTTGAAATATAACACAAACAGCATGAGTTCCAACAACGAGCCCTGTGGAACACTATTTGGAAGAACTTTCCATTCACAAGGCCATCCACCGACCATTACCCTTTGATGGCCCTGAACTCTTCCTCACTGCTTTTATGACTCTGAACTCCTTCTCTATCTCTCTCTCTCTCTCTCGCTGTTTTTATGACACCAATTTTTGCTTCATCTCAAAATTTTTAAACTCCTATCTCACTCCATCCCACCACTTTGATGGACCCAAACTCTCGCTCTCTATCACCGCTTCTGTGGTGCCGAATCTCATACTCACACTTCACTTTTATGACTGCATTCTCTCACTGCCTCTCGCCACTTTCTCTCTCTCTCGCTCTCTTTCTCTCTTGCTCTCTCTCTCAAACTCTCTTGCTCTTTCTGTCTCTCTTCCACTCTCTCTCTCGCTCTCTCTCTCTCTCTCATTCTTTCTCTCTCTCATTCTCTCTCTCTTTCTCTGTCTCTCTTGCTCCCTCTCTTGCTCTCTCTCTCTCGCTCTCTCTCTCTCTGTCTCTCTGTCTCCCTCACTCGCTCTCTCTCAGTCTCTGTCTCTCTTGCTCTCTCTCTCGATCTCTCTCTCTCTCTCTCTTGCTCATTCTTTCACTCTCTCGCTCACTCTCTCTCTCGCTCTCTCTCTCTCGCTCGCTCTCTCTCACTCTATATCTGTCTCTCTCGCTCTGTCTCTCTTGCTCTGTCTCTCGCTCTGTCTCTCTCTCGCTCTGTCTCTCTCTCGCTCTCTCTCTCTCTCTCTCGCTCTCTCCCTCTCTCGCTCTCTCTCTCTGGCTCTCCCTCACTCGCTTTCTCTCACTCTCTCTCTCTCTCTTGCTCTCTCACTCTCTCTCTCTCTCTTGCTCTCTCACTCTCTCTCTCACTTTCACTCACTCTCCCTTTCACTCAAAGAACAAAAGAACGAAGAACAGTACAGCACAGGAAACAGGCCCTTCGGCCCTCCAAGCCTGTGCCGCTCATTGGTCCAACTAGACCATTCGTTTGTATTCCTCCATTCCCAGAATGCTTATGTGACCATCCAGGTACGTCTTAAACAATGCCAGCGTGTCTGCCTCCACCACCCTACTTGGCAGCGCATTCCAGGCCTCCACCACTCTCTTTGTAAAAAACGTCCCTCTGATATCTGAGTTATACCTCTCCCCTCTCACCTTGAGCCCGTGACCCCTCGTGATCGTCACCTCCGACCTGGGAAAAAGCTTCCCACTGTTCACCCTATCGATATCCTTCATAATTTTGTACACCTCTATTAGGTCTCCCCTCATTCTCCATCTTTCCAGGGAGAACAAGCCCAGTTTACCCAATCTCTCCTCATAGCTAAGACCCTCCATACCAGGCAACATCCTGCTAAACCTTCTCTGCACTCTCTCTAAAGCCTCCACGTCCTTCTGGTAGTGCGGCGACCAGAACTGGACGCAGTACTCCAAATGTGGCCTAACCAGCGTTCTATACACCCGCAACATCAGACTCCATCTTTTATACTCTATACCCCGTCCTATAAAGGCAAGCATACCATATGCCTTCTTCACCAACTTCTCCACCTGTGCTGCCACCTTCAAGGATTTGTGGACTTGCACACCTAGGTCCCTCTGTGTTTAGAACATAGAACATTACAGCGCAGTACAGGCCCTTCGGCCCTCGATGTTGCGCTGACCAGTGGTACCAATCTAAAGCCCCTCTCATCAACACTATTCCAATATAGTGAGGAGGACACTGGGTTGCAAGGGAGTAGAATAGACAGTATTACAGTTGATAAGGAGGATGTGCAGGATATTCTGGAGGGTCTGAAAATAGATAAATCCCCTGGTCCGGATGGGATTTATCCAAGGATTCTCTGGGAGGCAAGAGAAGTGATTGCAGAGCCTCTGGCTCTGATCTTCAGGTCGTCGTTGGCCTCTGGTATAGTACCAGAAGATTGGAGGTTAGCGAATGTTGTCCCATTGTTTAAGAAGGGGAACAGAGACTTCCCCGGGAATTATAGACCGGTGAGTCTCACTTCTGTTGTCGGCAAGATGTTGGAAAAAATTATAAGGGATAGGATTTATAGTTATTTGGAGAGTAATGAATTGATAGGTGATAGTCAGCATGGTTTTGTGGCAGGTAGGTCGTGCCTTACTAACCTTATTGAGTTTTTTGAGAAAGTGACCAAGGAGGTGGATGGGGGCAAGGCAGTGGACGTGGTATATATGGATTTTAGTAAGGCGTTTGATAAGGTTCACCATGGTAGGCTTCTGCAGAAAATGCAGATGTATGGGATTGGGGGTGATCTAGGAAATTGGATCAGGAATTGGCTAGCGGATAGGAAACAGAGGGTGGTGGTTGATAGTAAATATTCATCATGGAGTGCGGTTACAAGTGGTGTACCTCAGGGATCTGTTTTGGGGCCACTGCTGTTTGTAATATTTATTAATGATCTGGATGAGGGTATAGTTGGGTGGATTAGCAAATTTGCTGATGACACCAAAGTCGGTGGTGTGGTAGACAGTGAGGAAGGGTGTCGTAGTTTGCAGGAAGACTTAGACAGGTTGCAAAGTTGGGCCGAGAGGTGGCGGATGGAGTTTAATGCGGAGAAGTGTGAGGTAATTCACTTTGGTAGGAATAACAGATGTGTTGAGTATAGGGCTAACGGGAGGACTTTGAATAGTGTGGAGGAGCAGAGGGATCTAGGTGTATGTGTGCATAGATCCCTGAAAGTTGGGAATCAAGTAGATAAGGTTGTTAAGAAGGCATATGGTGTCTTGGCGTTTATTGGTAGGGGGATTGAATTTAGGAGTCGTAGCGTTATGTTGCAACTGTACACAACTCTGGTGCGGCCGCACTTGGAGTACTGTGTGCAGTTCTGGTCCCCACATTACAGGAAGGATGTGGAGGCTTTGGAGAGGGTGCAGAGGAGGTTTACCAGGATGTTGCCTGGTATGGAGGGGAGATCCTATGAGGAGAGGCTGAGGGATTTGGGATTGTTTTCGCTGGAAAGGCGGCGGCTAAGAGGGGATCTTATTGAAACATATAAGATGATTAGAGGTTTAGATAGGGTGGATAGTGATAGCCTTTTTCCTCTGATGGAGAAATCCAGCACGAGGGGGCATGGCTTTAAATTGAGGGGGGGTAGTTATAGAACCGATGTCAGGGGTAGGTTCTTTACCCAGAGGGTGGTGAGGGATTGGAATGCCCTGCCAGCATCAGTAGTAAATGCGCCTAGTTTGGGGGCGTTTAAGAGATCCGTAGATAGGTTCATGGACGAAAAGAAATTGGTTTAGGTTGGAGGGTCACAGTTTTTTTTTTTTTAACTGGTCGGTGCAACATCGTGGGCCGAAGGGCCTGTTCTGCGCTGTAATGTTCTATGTTCTATGTTCTAATATCATCCATATGTTTATCCAATAACCACTTGAACGCTCTCAATGTTGACGAGTCCACTACTGCTGCAGGCAGGGCATTCCACGCCCTTACTACTCTCTGAGTAAAGAACCTACCTCTAACATCTGTCCTATATCTCTCACCCCTCAATTTAACGCTATGTCCCCTCGTGCTAGCCAACACCATCCGAGGAAAAAGGCTCTCACTATCCACCCTATCTAATCCTCTGATCATCTTGTATGCCTCTATTAAGTCACTTCTTAACCTTCTTCTCTCTAACGAAAACAACCTCAAGCCCCTCAGCCTTTCCTCATACGATTTTCCCACCATACCAGGCAACATCCTGGTAAATCTCCTCTGCACCCTTTCCAACACTTCCACATCTTTCCTATAATACGGCGACCAGAACTGTACGCAATACTCCAAATGCGGCTGCACCAGAGTTTTGTACAGTTGCAGCATGACCTTCTGGCTCCGAAACTCAATCCCTCTACCAATAAAAGCTAACACACCGTACGCCTTCTTAACAACCCTATCAACCTGGGTGCTAACTTTCAGGGATCTATGCACATGGACACCCAGATCCCTCTGTTCATCCACACTACCAAGTATCTTACCATTAGCCCGGTACTCTGTATTCCTGTTACTCCTTCCAAAGTGAATCACCTCACATTTTTCCACATTAAACTCCATTTGCCACCTCTCAGCCCAGCTCTGCAGCTTATCGATGTCCCTCTGTAACCTGCCACTTCCCTCCGCACTGTCTACAACTCCACCGACTTTAGTGTCATCCGCAAATTTACTAATCCATCCCTCCACGCCCTCATCCAAGTCATTAATAAAAATGACAAACGGCAGTGGCCCCAAAACAGATCCTTGCGGTACACCACTAGTAACTGAACTCCAGGATGAATATTTCCCATCAACCACCACCCTTTGTTTTCTTACAGCTAGCCAATTCCTGATCCAAACCACTAAATCACCCTCAATCCCATGTGTCCGTATTTTCTGCAATAGCTTACCATGGGGAACCTTATCAAACGCTTTGCTGAAATCCATATACACCACATCAACCGCTTTACCCTCATCCACCTCTTTGGTCACCTTCTCAAAGAACTCAATAAGGTTTGTGAGGCACGACCTACCCTTCACAAAACCGTGCTGACTATCCCTAATCAAATTATTCCTTTCTAGGTGATTATAAATCCTATCTCTTATAATCCTTTCCAATACTTTGCCCACAACAGAAGTAAGGCTCACCGGTCTATAATTACCAGGGTTGTCCCTACTCCCCTTCTTGAACAAGGGGACAACATTTGCTATCCTCCAGTCTTCTGGCACTGTTCCTGTAGACAATAATGACACAAAGATCAAAGCCAAAGGCTCTGCAATCTCTTCTCTAGCCTCCCAGAGAATCCTAGGATAAATCCCATCCCGGCCCTGGGGACTTATTTATTTTTACCCTTTCCAGAATTGCTAACACCTCCTCCTTATGAACCTCAATCCCATCCAGTCCAACAGCCTGCATCTCAGTACTCCCCTCAACAACACTGTCCCTCTCCAGTGTGAATACCGACGAAACATATTCATTTAGTGCCTCTCCTATCTCTTCAGACTCCATGCACAACTTCCCACTCCTGTCCTTGACTGGCCCTCATCTTACCCTCGTCATTCTTTTACTCCTGACATACCGATAGAAAGCTTTAGGGTTTTCCTTGATCCTACCCGCCAAAGACTTCTCATGTCCCCTCCTGGCTCTTCTTAACTCTTTCTTTAGGTCCTTCCTGGCTAACTTGTAACTCTCAAGCGCCCTAACTGAGCCTAACTGTTTCTATACTTTTGATGGCTCTGCCATTTATTGTCTAACTCCCCCCTACATTGGTTCTTCCAAAATGCATCACTTCGCATTTATCTGGATTAAATTCCATCTGTCATTTCTCCGCCCAATTTGCCAGCCTATCTATATCCTGCTGTATTGTCCGACAGTGTTCATCGCTATCCGCAAGTCCAGCCATCTTCGTGTCATCCGCAAACATGCTGATAACACCAGTTACACCTTCTTACAAATCATTTATATATATCACAAATAGCAGAGGTCCCAGTACAGAGCCCTGCGGAACACCACTGGTTACAGACCTCCAGCCGGAAAAAGACCCTTCGACTGCTACCCTCTGTCTCCTGTGGCCAAGCCAGTTCTCTACCCATCTAGCCACCTCTCCTTGTATCCCATGAGCCTTAACCTTCTTAACCAACCTGCCATGAGGGACTTTGTCAAATGCCTTACTGAAATCCATATAGATGACATCCACGGACCTTCCTTCATCAACCGTTTTTGTCACTTCCTCAAAAAACTCCACCAAATTTGTAAGGCACGACCTCCCTCTTACAAAATCATGCTGTCTGTCACTAATGAGATTGTTCCGTTCTAAATGCGCATACATCCTGTCTCTAAGAATCCTCTCCAACAACTTCTCTACCACGGACGTCAAGCTCACTGGCCTATAATTATCCGGATTATCCCTGCTACCCTTCTTAAACAACGGGACCACATTCGCTATCCTCCAATCCTCAGGGACCTCACCTGTGTCCAATGAAGAGACAAAGATATCTGTCAGAGGCCCAGCAATTACATCTCTTGTCTCCCTGAGCAGTCGAGGATAGATGCCATCAGGCCCTGGGGATTTGTCAGTTTTAATGTTACCTAAAAAACCTAACACTTCCTCCCTTGTAATGGAGATTCTCTCTAACGGGTCAACACCTCCCTCTGAGACACTCCCAGTCAACAAGTCCCTCTCCTTTCGGAATACCGATGCAAAGTATTCAATTAGGATCTCTCCTATTCCCTTGGGTTCTAAGCATAATCCCCCTCCTTTGTCCCTGTTAGGTCCGACTTTTTCCCTGTTCCTCATTCCTCAATGGCGAATGTTGTTCCTCTGTTTAAGAAAGGGAATAGAAATGACCCTGGTAATTATAGACCGGTTAGTCTTACTTCGGTGGTTGGTAAATTGATGGAAAAGGTCCTTAGGGATGGGATTTACGACCATTTAGAAAGATGCGGATTAATCCGGGATAGTCAGCACGGATTCGTGAAGGGCAAGTCGTGCCTCACAAATTTGATAGAATTTTTTGAGGAGGTAACTAAGTGTGTTGATGAAGGTAGGGCAGTTGATGTCATATACATGGATTTTAGTAAGGCATTTGATAAGGTCTCCCATGGTCGGCTTATGATGAAAGTAAGGAGGTGTGGGATAGAGGGAAAGTTGGCCGATTGGATAGGTAACTGGCTATCTGATCGAAGACAGAGGGTGGTGGTGGATGGAAAATGTTCGGACTGGAGGCAGGTTGCTAGCGGAGTGCCACAGGGATCAGTGCTTGGTCCTCTGCTCTTTGTGATTTTTATTAATGACTTAGAGTAGGGGGTTGAAGGGTGGATCAGTAAATTTGCTGATGACACCAAGATTGGTGGAGTAGTGGATGAGGTGGAGGGCTGTTGTAGGCTGCAAAGAGACATAGATAGGATGCAAAGCTGGGCTGAAAAATGGCAAATGGAGTTTAACCCTGATAAATGTGAGGTGATTCATTTTGGCAGGACTAATTTAAATGTGGATTACAGGGCCAAAGGTAGGGTTCTGAAGACTGTGGAGGAACAGAGAGATCTTGGGGTCCATATCCAAAGATCTCTAAAGGTTGCCACTCAAGTGGATATAACTGTGAAGAAGGCCTATAGTGTGTTAGCTTTTATTAACAGGGGGTTGGAGTTTAAGAGCCGTGGGGTTATGCTGCAACTGTACAGGACCTTGTTGAATATTTGGAATATTGTGTGCAGTTCTGGTCACCTCACTATAAGAAGGATGTGGAAGCGCTGGAAAGAGTGCAGAGGAGATTTACCAGGATGCTGCCTGGTTTGGAGGGTAGGTC